>NC_012875.2:50040493-50340493 GCF_000003195.3 Sorghum bicolor
TAGTAAAGGCTGTAAAGCTGATTGCTTCCTACAGTACTGTCATATTTGATATTACTAAACATCCAACAAGCATTACTGAACACTGTGGCTAATTCCCAATGGCATCGATCTCTAACCGCGCCTGTTACTTTGCATATGTTTTGAGGACTTAGTCATTCAGAATCAGTTGGATTTACTTTTTTTTTCCTGGAAAATACTAGTCAATCAACCTGTGCTCCAGCATGGCCTAGAATCTTATGTTATATAATTGTTAAAAGTTTCGTGAACAAATTTAGTATGTACTACAATCAAATTTGCTCATCTTTACTCTATATGTCTCTATTCATTTCCTAACACAATACACATTACTCTACAATCTCTATCAATTACCTATTACTCTGTATGTGTTTTCATATTTTACATTGCACCTCTGTGGATCTTTCATATGTATTTAGTTGAAACTTTAGTTAACGTGTACGAGCTCTTGTTGCATTCTTTTTTGACATCATGACTCTATATTTTGGCTTTCAACATTTGATTCTATTAGTTGTTGCAAGTTTTAATCCGCGTGTTAAGTTGAAACTCTCTTCTATCCATAATTTTCCTTTTTATATTTTATTGAAAAAGAGATTCTAGATCCCAAATTATACTTTTAGTCACTATGATGGCATAAACAGTTGTTTCATCCTACACCACAACACTCAACATGTTGAATTTCCTCTTTAAAAAAAACATATGTGCAGGAGTGTTTACAATTAAGCTATCATAATTGATATGCCATAATGTTTAAATAAAAATGTATACATTTATCTAGAGTAATAACTTATAAAATTTTACCTAGGCTTCCTCGCATCATAGAGTTTAAATATAATTTTAAATTAATTACCTAGTTGGTATGTCATTTGTTAAGGGAATGTATTTTTCACAATATTAAAAAAAATATTGGTATTTGGTTTATTAAGGAAACATATTTTCATTGTGTTGATATGTGCTTTGTTAAGAGAATATATTTTTAACAATCGCTAAATTATTTAGATAAGGCTTTGTTCGGAGGGTGTTTCCTAAAATGGTTCCGGCTTCTAGGGAATCTTTTGCACTATAGTGTGGAGCGTTTTTTCTCTCTTCCAAAAAATAAACTAGAAGCTGATGAATCCAGAAAACTGGCTTCACTAGCGCTGGTTCCTTCATGCACTGTAGCAGGGAATCGGACGATAGAAGGCTTGTCAAACATGCCCTAAAAATATTCATCCTAATGTATGCATATTTACTTGGTTTACAAGGTGGCACATACTACCTTATTCCCAAAAAGAGTGCAATTCTAGATGCATTTTTTGTTAAAGTATCTAAAGTTTGACACCAAATAGGTGTACTATTAAATAACATCTCATGACAAATCTAATGATGCTTACTTGATATCATAAATTTTTTAAGTTGGTAATGTGCTAAAATTTAATTCTTTTCTAGACGGTGGGAGTAAACTTTATGGTTATTTAATTATTTTCATAATAGCTTATATTGTTATTTAGACGTAAATTTGGTTTATTCTTTATAATGATGGGTAATTTAGATACAAACTAAAGGGTTACCTTATATTATACTCCCTCCGTTCCAAATTATAAGTTGTTTTGATTTTTTTTGGTACATTGAATTTGCTATGTATCTAGGCATAAGTTTGGTCTAGATCGTAGCAAATTCGATGCACCAAAAAAAGTCAAAACGACTTATAATTTGGAATAGAGTTAGTATTTTATAATGGCGGATTTGGGGGTTTTTAAGGGCAAATTTATGGTAACTTTGCATTATCTTTCTTAATGGAAGATAAGTTTAGGGTGTCGTTTTAAATATCTTTCATAATGGTAGGGATTGGTAATTAAAATGTAGATTTAGGGGATTACTTTATTTATTTTTCATAAGGCCGGGGTCGGTAATTTTTTTGGAAAGAGCTATCATTGCCAATGTTGATTAGAGTACACGAAATTAAAGTCCATATGATTTTGTTTATTAGGAGAATTTCTGGGATTTATCTTTTTTTTTACTAGTGTGTTTTGTGAGGATTAACATGGAGACTCCATTAGAGGCCTCCAATTAGTAATATTATGTCTAAAATCAAGGAGTGCCTACTTAGAGAAACGGCTAAGACCTGATATTCTGCAGGTCAAGGATGCTCCCTCGTCCTTTCTGGATGATGTGCACACAAATAATCATGGTGGTAACGTTCCTGCTCTTCGCAACTGGCCTTCATAGCTTGATTTATGTTTCAACTACACTCCTTGGGATCTGCTACGGAGTCCAATTTGCTGTCATGATACCAACGGTCTCGGAGCTTTTTGGGCTGAAGGACTTCGGGCTAATGTACAACTTCATGCTGTTAGTGAATCCACTTGGTGCATTCTTTTTCTCAGCTCTTCTTGCTGGCTACATCTATGACAAGGAGGCAGCAAGGCAGCACCCAGGTGTGCTGGAGCCTTCCGACTGTTATGGGCCTGATTGTTTCAGATTGACTTTCTATGTCTGTGCCATCGTGTGTTGCTGCGGTACCTTGTTGAGCGTGCTATTCATATCGAGGATAAAGCCGGTCTATCAGATGCTCTACGCAAGTGGATCGTTCAGACATCCTCGGAGCCAACAGCAGCTCCACTGATGTTGCATATACACCATACAGTCATGCCAACAAATATTGAGTTTTGGGAATGAAATCATAATGTTCTGGAGAAAAAATATCTGCTGGATGCCACGGTGTTGTATATTGCATTAAGGGCGCTTGATTCGCCCCCCTGTTTGTATGAGAGAGTTGTTTTGATTTCATTTTTCCCTGTTCTGTAAAGGTCGCCAGCCTAGTAGATAGAATACAGTGGGTCATCAATATATAAACCAGGTGCCTACTTATATGGCAGGTCGTGTGCATCAGCAAGTCTGAGGATGTCATAAAGCGAATGTATCTTCTTTATACCATGACTTTCCTGGCGTCAGATGTTGCTGCTGCTGCTTAAAAAAAATGGATGGTGAATTGCCTTATAACTTATGTTTTGGTGTTTGTCATGCTACCACTGCCAGTGCCAGGAAACTGAGTTGTGGACGTAGTCGTCTAGTGGAACAACTGTAACAAGATAGCCCCTTTATTTTCCGCTTGGTCACTCTGCTTTAAATTGTTATTGTATGTCGAAACACTGAAAATTCTGGTTTAATCAATGAAACTGGAAGCACTATTTCATTTGTAATTAAAACTTAAAAGTACTTATGTGTATGCTATACTGGTCTTTTCTTTTATATTCTGGAGCATGTCCCAAAAATCCACTCAACTGAAATACTGAATACAGTCTTCGCAAAAAAAAAAGAAAGAAGAAATACTGAATACAGCACGGCGAAGTCGTGCAGCCCCACGTTTTCTTTTTCTCTAGCTAGATTTGCCGGCCGAAAAATGTCGAGCCTAAATCAGCCAACGATGATTTGGATCGGAACAAAGGAAGCAAGAAAACACAAATAAACGTCGAGTTGAAGGTGCCGGCCTGACGAGCTGGCCTTTGTGATGCAATTTTGGTCCACGTCACTGCGCAGGAGCATCATCGACGGTAGTGAAGGACCGGTGGGCGCGCCCACCGCAATGCACCGCACCCTCTTTTTTTTTTGATTGAGGGATCGAAAAGGTCCGACAATTGCACGTAGGTTTTGTTTAGTTCTCGCCTCCTATTGAATATTTAGACACATATAAAAAGTATTAAATATAAATAAAAAATAACTAATTTGATAGATTATAAATACTTTTCGAGACGAATTTTTAAACCTAATTAATTTATAATTAAATACTAATTACTACAATAACATATAATGAATTAATTAGATTTAATAAGTTCGTCTCGCGATTTCAAGAAGGATTTTGTAATCCCCATATATGCATGCGTTTGAATATCACACGTTACACTACACACACCCAGTCACACCCACCCTGATCTCCTGTGGGCGGCCGCCGCCCAACCGCCAAGGAAAACCGCCGGCGGCAAAGTGCCAGAGTTCGAAGGGGTAGTTTAGATTAAAAAAAAGTTCAATATTTTTTGATACATCAAATTTCTAAATATATATATAATATTAAATATATAAAAATAACTAAATTAATTATTTATCTGTAATTTATAAGATAAATCTTTTAAGTCTAGTAAATTTATAATTAAATAATAATTATTAAATATAAATAAAAGGGATACAGTAGTTGAATAGAAAATTTTCATGGGCTAAGGCCTCGTTTAGTTCACCCCAAAAACTAATTTTTTTAAGATTTCTCGTCACATCGAATTTTGTGGCACATGTATGAAGCATTAGATATAGATGAAAACAAAAACTAATTGCATAGTTTGTCTGTAAATCATGAGATGAATATTTTGAGCCTAGTTAGTCCATAATTGGATAATATTTGTCAAATAAAAACGAAATGCTACAGTACCGTTTAGAATAATGATATGATTTTTAAAGTATAAATTTGTCTGCTTGTTTTTATAAAAATATTTATCAAAAAATATTATAAATATATTTTTATAAAAATATTTTTCAAGACAAATCTATTCATATGGTTTTCATATTTTCAAATTTAACAACTTAAAAGTTATTCATGATTTATATTCTCAAAGTTTAACTTAAATCTTATCCAAACGACTTTCTTTAGAGAGACCTTGTTTAGATGCAAAAACTTTTGGAGGCTACTGTATCATTTTTGTTTGTATTTGATAATTAGTGTCCAATCATGGACTAAATAAGCTCAAAAGATCCGTCTCGTAATTTACAAGCAAATTGCACAATTATTTATTTTGTTTATCTATATTTAATACTTTGTGTATATATCCAAAACTCGATGTAATAAGAAATCTTGTAAACTTTTGAAATTTTGAAAGCATCCAAACAAGACCCTGGGTATGGAGGGAGTACGAATCATCTTGTTCTTTTCTCCATTCCCACACACAGTGGGTATAATTCTGTCACGACTCACGACGTAGTGCACGTGGGTCCATTTCGTTTTGATGCATCTTTTTCTTGCTTCCGAATCATTTCTTGCCCTGCCTCTCTCCGGTTGACTCTCCGGCTCGAGCGCTTTTCTTATAAGACGAGAGCGACAGGTGGAGATCGTAATGGGAAACGTAGAACCCCACGCGATCTACAAACAGATATGAGATTGGGTAAAAACTAAAACCAATATACTCGGTTGTAAATCAGGTTTCAATTTTAGATCACGTCGAAACTACTGAAAAATCGCCCAAATATCTTGAGACCTATACATGAAGTATGAGTTTTTTCTTTTTACAAAATAGATCTAAACAAAATATTAACATTATTTATGACTACACATCTAGAGAAGAATATACAACATAAACAATAAAAGATATAAGTACAAAGTTATATAGCATATGTATTAATGTAATCTGAAATTTCATAATTCTCTTTCAGCAGCCACCGAAAAATGATAAAATTTCGATGAAATATTGCAAAATTGCAAACCTTGTTGTAAAATCCAATTGTGCAGCCATATGATCCGTTAAGATCAGGGGTAAGTATATTGACATTATGTTATTAGCAGTCTAATATACAATGTCGTATAATCTTATTAAGTCAACATAATAGTTATCTATAAAACCTCCAATGTTGCACATGGAACAAGAAATATTGTGATTTACATAGAGGCGGACCCAAACTTTTAAGAACGTGCATTCAAAATTTAAAAGACAAAAAATATTGATTCAACCATTTTTTAACATGTAGTTATAGTAGGTATTCAATGAAGACAACATATGCTATGGAAACCAGCCTGCTGTGTAAACTATAGAAACTCTAACTAAAACCACAAGACGCTAATCCGATGGCCAGAGGTAAAGGTGGGTTATTTTAGCACTTAAACCCTCCACTCATCCCATTCTAATCTCAATTTTTGCAAAACACCTAGCATGCCCAGCGTGAATTAAGAACCGGCGCTGGGCATGTTGGGAGTGTTTTACAAAAACTAAGATTAAGATGGGATGAGTGGGGGTGTTTAAGTGCTAAAATGACCCACCTTTATCTTTAGCCATCGGATTAGAGTCTTGTGGTCTTGATTAGAGTTTCTATAGTTTGCACAACATGCTGGTCAATCTTTGTTTGTTTGGGCTTATTAGCCAAATCTGCCAGTCATTTAGTAGTGTTTTTCTCTCACAATAAATCAACCAACGGTACTTTCTGCCATGGCTTATTAGCCAAACGAACAACCAGACGCAAAATCTTCTCATAGCTCTTGTTATAATTTATAAATGTAATTATTTTGCGGAACATCTCTTTATCTCACCTCTCAAACCATCTCCTCTATAGAGAAACTAGTGCATGGCATCAGACGAGCTCTGGTATGCAGATGTGGCAACGTACTTCGAATGTACTATATTTTTGAAAAATAATTTAAAAATGGACTAATCTTTTTTAGCTTTACTACGCACCTATTTTTGTTTATAACACTATAATCTTCCATCCTATTAATGACCAAGTGAGTAGAGACACTGTACACACGCGCACCACGTAAAGCATGAACCTGTTTCCGCGAACACATCTTTTTTCCCTTTTGGTTTTTGGTGGCCGTAGCACATTGCGCCCGCCCGGGCGTCTGGTAACCATCGCGAAAGGCGGCGTCCTCGCCACTGCAGCGACGCGTCGTCCCCCACACGGTCCGCACCCAAAGCTTCCACTTGCCGCCGCGCCGTCGCCTCCCCCTCGTTTTATTCCCTTCCCCTGCTCTGCACCTACGCATCGCCGCTTCCTCCCCTCTGTCCAGTGTCCTCCAGTGAATCCTCTGTCCTCGTCTTCCTCCCGTAACCACTTCGTCCCTATCCGCAGCGACCGTTCGCCGCGCCGCGAGGCCCGCTGATCCGACTGACCGACCTCCACCGCCATGGCTCCTCTGCCCAGCGCGGCTCGCCTCCTTCGATCGACCCTCGGGCGGCTGAGATCGCCACCGCCGGCCCGGGCCTTCTCCAGCGCCGCGGCGACCGAGACGGGGGCGGGGAACGGACGCGAGGCCGCGATCGCCGCCGCCGCCGTGGCGGTGGCCGTGTCCGGGCTCGGGCTGTGGCTGAAACCGCCGTCGCTTGCCGACTCTGGCGAGGTGCCCGGCGGTCAGATCTCGGTCGCCGGCGCTGGCGCCGGCGCCACGGAGGCGCGGGAGGAGGAGAAGGGGTGGTTCCTGTTTGCAGGTGAGCGTCCTCCTTTGCCGTTTGCTTGCTTCCTCCTGATGCGCTACCTCCCTGTCGGTCTCCGTGTTTGCTGAGGGAGTGAGGGGTTTGGTGGTCACCGCCGCCGCTGTTGTTTAGTGTGGCTTGGCTTAATGTTTTGCGTTAGGATTTTGGAGCTTTTGCTCTGTAAAGCTACAAGAGGTGGCAGGTCATCTTCCTTCTTCCCGAAAGGTGTCGCGTCTACTGATTTTGATCGCCTGCTTGCTTGATGAATTGCGACATGTACGGTGCTCCCCCGGCTGTTCCGATCCTGTTGTAGATAGGAGTATGTGATAAGCCACGTTTGCTTTCCCCCGGCTGTACCGATCCAGTTGTAGATAGGAGTATGTGATAAGCCAATTGGCAGATGCCAAACTATACATGACACGGGGGCACCGTTCAGTAAAGTCTGTTACGATGTCTGCTTTTTGATCAACAGCACGTAAGCATGCACTGCTTTTGCAAACTCTATTCTGCTTAATGAAATACAATGAAATACGCGCCTTCGTTGTGATCGCAAAAAAAAAAAGAGTGTAGCGTTGCTTAATTGTCTGAGTGCATCGTATTTATCTTCTTCAAGCTTTGCAAATTTGAGTACTGTATTGATCTGATCTGATCACAATCCTACCATTTTTGCCCTCCTCTTTAATCTACTCTCTCTACAGACTCATTCCGGAGAAGGGTGTTCTTTAACTATGAGAAGAGGATACGGCTTCTCAGTCCTCCTGAGAAGGTAATGCTTGAAGCGCTGCATTATGGGCAGTTCTGGGAAATTCTATTAAGTTTTGGCAAACCAAATTTCTAAATATATGGCTATATTCATGAATAGATTTTTGAGTACTTCGCATCTGTGAGGAACCCAGAAGGGGAAGTTTACATGTTGCCTGATGACTTGATGAGAGCAGTAGTCCCTGTTTTTCCTCCATCAGAGTCCACCATAGTTCGTGAAGGAAGATTAAGGGGGGAGCGGAGCCCTGGAGAGTTGCATTGTGCTCCATCGGAGTTCTTTATGCTGTTCGACACAAATAGTGATGGTCTCATCTCCTTTGCTGAGTAAGTGGAATGAACTTTAGAAAAATGATGGCCCAATTTAGAATGTTGAACTGGGAATTTGTACTCCTGCATAAATACTCATCATTTGCTGTAAGAAATCTTTAAAATCTGTAGGTGTTTGTCTAGCATATGTTCAGGATAACTGATGTAGATAAATCATGATGCGACGCTGTAGATATGATGCATATATTGGAAGTCATGGTGCGATGCATTAGCAATTTGCCATCTGATGCATTGTTTCACAGGCATATTATATTATTGGTTTCTAAATTGTATGTGTCGTATTGACAGGTACATCTTTTTTGTGACATTGCTCAGCATTCCTGAGTCGAATTTCACTGTGGCCTTCAAAATGTTCGACGTTGACCACAGCGGGTGAGTTCTTATCCTACCATTGCTCTAAGCTTGACAATAGGTTCCCTGCCCCTGCTGTAACGTATCTGTTGACCAGAAATTTCTCAACATGTACACTTATATTTGGTTTTGACAAATGATAAAATTTGATGGTTTGAGAGGAAATTTAATTCTTCAAGTTCTGTTTGCTTCAGTTTGAAATTTCTTTCCTGTGTATACATATGTTGTTTAGTAATGCTGATAAAGGTATGTTCTTCTGTACTCATGCATAAACAAGAATACAGTTAATATGGTCTTGTTTGTGCTGTATTGTTGTTTACCTGTGATCATTGCATGCAGTTAATTTATCTCGCCCAGAAAAGGACCTGCTCGTTATGAGCATGTTCAATCATCTGACTTGTTTGTTGATGGTAAAAGAAGGGTATGAACAAATTTTGGCCACCTTCTTCACTGTAAATTTGTTGTTCTCATCTGGGACATGATAATTTTTCAGGGTGATAGACAGAGAAGAGTTTAAGAAAGTAATGGCACTGATGCGGTCCTTTAACAGACAAGGGTCCACTCATAAGGATGGTTTACGTATTGGACTTAAAGTTGGCCAGCCTGTGGAAAATGGTGGGGTGGTTGAGTACTTCTTTGGGAGTGATGGGAATGAACCTCTACACTGTGACAAGTTTTCAAAATTTTTGAAGGAATTGCATGATGAGGTGATTTACTTCTTTGGTACCTTGATCCAACATGATGACTTGTCCACAAATGTTGACCCTGACTTACATGGAAGAACGGAAGAAAAATGCATTTATGTTTTATTCAAACACCTTTTTCATAGCATAGATAGACATATGTCTGCCTGCCAAATAGTTGACTTCTTTTTTTAATTGCCTCAGTAATTGCTATAGTTTTATGTTGTCTTTATCCCTTTTAAGTAGGCTATTAAAAATTTTCCCTTTTAAGTAGGCTATTGAAATTTTTCCAAATTTAACTGAAGTTCTTAAAATGACACAACATGTATTACTAGAGCTTAGATGCACTGTGTTCTAAAAGCCATCTGTTTCTCTTTTCATTCTACCCAATTTATTTATCTGATACTACTTGGCTTTATTTGATACTACTATTTATTTTGCATTCTACACAATTTACTTCTGAATATTTCATACTATACTTGTATTCAGATTATTCGACTGGAGTTCAGTCATTATGATGTCAAGTCGTCTAAAACAATACCAGCAAAGGATTTTGCATTGTCCATGGTTGCTTCTGCTGACATGAACCATATCAACAAGCTGCTCGATAGAGTTGATAGTTTGGTCAAGGAGCCAGATCTCAAGGACATACGCATCACCTTTGAGGTATGACTTGCCTTCTTGATATTCTACTCAGTTTATCTCTTGTTATTCTCATGGATGTTTATTTGCGACTTCAGGAGTTTAAGGCATTTGCTGACTTGCGACGAAGATTGGAGCCACTGTCGATGGCTATCTTCGCTTACGGGAAAGTGAATGGGTTATTGACAAAGGAGGATCTAAAACGTGCGGCGCAACACGTAAGTTTTTTTTACCAAGTTTGACATGCTTATTTATGTTATTTTGTTACCACAAATCTAAATTAACTGCTAAGACTAAGTAGACTTATGGGTTAGCTGGCTAATCACTGAGAAGTCAGTTTTGACTTGCTTCACCTAATGGTCAGCATAATTTGTTTTTTGAAAACCAGGTCACTGAGCTTCTAACTGATGTCTAGTTATCTAATTATTCATTCTGGTTTGCTTTGTAGGTTTGTGGGGTCCGCTTAACTGATAGAGTGGTAGACATTATTTTCCATGTGTTCGACACAAATCAGGATGGGAACCTGAGCTCGGAAGAGTTCTTAAGAGCATTACAAAGAAGAGAAAATGATATTCGTCAACCAACAATACCAGGTCCATTGGGGTTCTTGTCTTGCTGGTTCAGCGGTAGGAAGTGTTCTTCACTTCAACAGGTGGTTCTCTGATTGAGACCCCTATTTGATTCTCACTGTATCCGTCATTCGCCTTTGATTGTCATCTCCCGGTACGTATGAGATAAGTTTGTTCTTCCCCTGTTATGATATCCTGTCTTGACACTGTTTTCATCGATGTTCAGGCGCAGAAGGTAATCACCAAGCAGTGCATTGTTGATCGCTGATCGTTACGGCGACTTTGTATATGTCGTTTGCAGCAGCTGTAATTGTAAATAGTGTACTGTGCAGCCCTAGGACTGAGAGATACCTTGTGTTATTCTCATGTGTAAAGTAAACCCCATATGACCTCAATATATGAAACCTTGTCAAATGTAGTAGACCATAGCGTTAGAGTGCCAAACAGACCAACCAGGTAGCAGGTAACAACCAGCCATTTACGTGAAGACAAGAAGACAATTTCTTTTCTTTTTTCTTTTTTCTTCTTTCTTGTGAGCTGTCTGAATAAGAAAAAATCCAAATCCAAATCCTATCCCATTGACATAACTGTAATTGGGAGAAGAGGAATTACATAGGCATATTCATATGTATGTTCCATAATCATAAGAAAAAAAAACAGCAATTTTTAGTTTGAATTTTCAGTTCAATTTTTCTATAAAATAAATTTGTTTTCGGTTCACCAAACTATTCTAGATAGAGTACCAAACAGGCCACAATCAGCCATTAATAACGTGAAGACAGATTTATAGTTTCTTTTTTCATCGAACACGTATTAGACAATATAATGCACACAAGACATGCACACCCACAGTTGCTGCTAAGACAAATCACTCCTGTTACACAGCATCGCCAAATGGGATAATCTATGGGTGCCTTCAAATACACCAGAGGTTACAGTTCTCCTTTCGCGCATGAAAGTTGGTTCTCCTTCGCTCATGAGAGTTGAGCTCCCCTCAATGACCGTGACCGCAGCAATTGGTACAACAAAACTAGCATTTAACCGATACCACGATTTTACATAAAAACTATAGCATTTAACCGATACCACGATTTTACATCAAAACTAGCATTTAACCGATACCAAGTAGAGGTATTTAGAAATGCACTAATCTATTTACACAGCAGCCAAGGAGAGGTATTTAGCAATGCACCAATCTATTTACACAGGAGCACCCCACATGGAGGAAGCACGACATATTTACAATTGTTCCTTCCTATCACAGGATCCGTGGGATACCGTGCACACGGTGACACGGAGGTATCCGTTGCCATCAGGCACACCGACGCGACACAAAGAACAATATGTACAGACATCTCGTTCTTGCAAAAGTATGTACAAGGCGACCTGCTCTAGTCAAGCAGCAGTTGCTTTACAGTTACAGGTCGCTGTGGAAGTGCTGGTCCTATCACTCCGGCCGGACACTGATCAGGTTGGGGAGGGCGACCAGCCGGAGCTTATCGATCTCGCTTGCCGTCACCCTGCAGGACTCCAGGGATAGGGAGCGCAGGTTCAGCAGCGGTTTCAGGTGGTGGAGGCCTGAGTTGGACACCCGGGAGTTGGACACGTTCAACGACACCAGCGCGGTCAGGCCTGTCAACAGATGCAACTATTGAGACGAGAACGGTCTTGCTGATAAATGCACACGTGGAGAACAACGAAAATGTACCAGAGATCAGCTCTAGGGTTTTGTCCGTGAGGTTGCCATTTTGAGATAGGTTGAGTAACGTCAGAGCTTTCAGGTCCTTGATGTTCTTCACACCGGCATCCGTAATCAACCCACCGCAGACCTCCAGGGACTGAAGATTCTTGAAAACTGAAACGGTGGTATGATATTTAAAATGCAATGTGATTCTTTATTTACAAATGGAAAGAAATTCACTGATATAAACAAGTGCAATGCTCCAGCAAGATAACAAAGAATTGAGATGCATTCCATCAAGGTAGTGTGCACCAAGAGAAGCCGCTGCATTTTTTAGCGCTAACAGTCTTTTGAGTACGCATACTTACATCTGAAGCAGTTCATGCCAGAATCAGTTATGCGAGCTCCAAATAGGTCAAGGTGTGTCAATCCAGTGAGATCTGCATTAACCAAGTGATCTTAACTAAGGCGATGATATAGTTTACAGCGCAAAACATTGCCTAATGACACTGGAAAACCCTGCTAGATACAACTACACATGAAACAAACCACCACCACCAGAAATGAAAATGAGCTAATCAGAGAAATGACAACATTATAGTTATAAGTGATAAGATGCTTGTGTTTAAACAAAAACAGTCACAACATATCCAACTAACATGAGAAGCATACTTGTAAGAGATGCTAAACCAGTATCTGTGATTTGGCGATTGTCAAGATTAAGAGACTTCAGTGAGCTCAAGCCAGAGATCTTCTTCAAACCAATGTCAGTAACCAATGTAAAAGAGAGATTGATGCTCTGCAAATTACGTAGACCTGCAGAAACAGATGACTTAAGAACTTTATTTAAGACAAAATGTGAACTATTTGTAACAATTTAAAATCATTCTAGTATAACGGGCCACCCTAGTGTAATAACGATTTAAAATAGGGAATCAGAAAAGTGTATGAATAAGGAACATCTATTGAGAGCACATGTTAATTTCATCAAAGGCTGTAGCAACAATGTCAAGGAGGTGTTTGGTTTGAGGAACCATCATAGTCTATATGAGGTGGTGCACCATGAGTTCATCCCATAAATTTTAGTGGAATCATCCATTCCTCAATTATATGAGGTGGTGCTTCATAGTCTATACAAATTATTGGTTTGTGAGGATGAGGTGGTGGAGAATCAACCCATTATATTCCAGAACCAAACACAAAAGTGAGGGAGAAAATGATGGACCAGCCCATTCCTCAAACCGAACACATACTAAATTAAAAAGCGATTACACAATTTGAACTGGTCTACCGGTATGGATTAACAAGAAAAGAAAAACCAATTGCCAATAATACTAGCATTTCTGCAGGCATTTTAAACAAACCAGACAGATGACGAAGTCCATTGCTCCCAACTTCAGTGTCTGAAAGCTCCAGGCTTTTTAGCTGTATGAGGCCTATAGCACATCAAGGTGCAAAGATAGATTAAAAGATGCTTTGCAACAACAGAAAAACACAGATTATAGTATCTATGTTTAGGATTTCATCAGAGAGAAATGGTTAATAAGAACAAAAGAGAGTTAAAAGGCAACAGTTTATTCAGTGGTTTTTGTCTTAACCTTTTTCTTAACAAAACACCAGGCAAACAAGGAGAAATTGATAACTGCCATTGTAATCTAGAATTTACCAATGCATTGAACCCTGACCTTTCAGGTGAAATAGACCCTCATCACCAATCTTACATGAGTCCAAGTTCAAGCACTCCAAGCTGATCAAATCTGAAAGGAACATAGGGCATCAGAAAAGAACTGAAAAGCAATTTCCTCATTACGCATGAATCAATACTAAGGGACACCATAATTCTGATGCACTTCTAGAACGATAAATACAGTAAGTGTGGTTTTCCACGGTTCCAGTAAATGTTGTGCTTATAGGCTGTGCTGCACACAATGTTAGGACAAAGAGTGCAAGATGCCATTCCAGGCTTGCATCTGCTTTTCATCTTATCAGCATTACTTACACATGAAAGAAAGGAAAAGACATGGGTTGATCCAGCAGGGAGGCCCAAGCCCCCACCCAACGCTGGAGCACCATGGAGAGCAAGAAGAGAGGGGAGGGCCAGGGCGCTGGAGGAAGGATAAGGAGATGAGCCACTGGAAAAGGTCTGATTATTTTTCTTAGACATAGTGATTAGGTTTTACGGAATACTACATCAAAATGCTTTTCCATGAAATATGCAAAATATTTGTTTCTTAGATGCAAATGCTATGATGAACTAATATAAAGATAACAAGTGGATAAAACTTACCTTTTAAATGAATTAAACATGCACCTGTGATGTGGTTGAACCCTAAATTTAGAGCCTTCAATTTTGTAAGACCTGCAAGGCAGTGCCAGTAAATGAGCTAAACAAAATTTGTAGCCTCGAAGGGTATGGAATTTAGTGCCATAGACAGACAGATTGCAGCACAACTAATTTGCATCATGTTTACCTTCCAAGTTCTCACAGCCTTCATCGCATATGCCACACCGACTTAGATTCAACAAGACCAACGAAGCCAGTTCTGCAATAGCACAACGCTGAGTCTTAGTAAAGTTTCGGGTACCTAGGGCCTTGTTTAGTTCCAGAAAATTTTGCAAAATGGACATTGTAGCACTTTCTTTTGTATTTGACAAATATTGTCGAATCATGGACTAACTAGGCTCAAAAGATTCGTCTCGGAAATTACAGGCAAACTATGCAATAAGTTATTATTTTTATCTATATTTAATGCTCCATGCATGCGCCGCAAGATTCGATGTGACGGGGAATCTAAAATTTTTTGCAAAAATTTTTGGTAACTAAACAAGGCCCTAAGTGCTTGGCTTGAAGCTGTTTACACAAACATTGATGAGAAACACAGTCCAGATGGCTACTCTGTGCATTAAGGCATCAACAGATTTGTTCACACAGGGAAAAGAAAAGAGGACTAAATAAATCCATAAATTAGTCAGTAGTTCTTCTAAGTTGATGATGATGCATGTGGTGTCATGTGGGGAAATACATACACTAGGCGTCGCAGGCTGCGCGATGTGCGCAGGGCCGCTGAGCGCGCCCAGAGCCTGGCCAAGGGGCTGGCGCCGTTAGTGGCTAGCCAGGCGCCCAGGCGGCTTGGCCAGAAAAGGAGAGTCCAGGTTTGGTAAGATATGGTTTGTTTAGAAAGATATTATCAGGTTTCCTTAAGTCTAGAAGATTAGTTTCCTTTGGAGTCCAGGCTATAAAGCCTTGTAATTGGAGACCTTTTGAATCAAGCAAGATTAAACCTATCTCTCTTCTCTCTTCTCTCAAGCCGCCGGCCAGGGGGTATAACCCGACCAGCGAGGTTAGGCGAGGGGGCATAACCCCGCCAGTTATCACGGACCAAGGCTACGAGCTACGTAGCCGAGGGCCGCCGTCGCTGGGCAAGAACGCCCTTGACAACCTGGTATCACGGTCACGCCGATCCTCGTCAACCTCCCAAGCCTCCACTGCCGCCGCCCACCCTACCCCGCCGCCATCCCCTACATCCTCCACTGCGTCCACCCAGCCCGCCATGGCTGCTCCTACAAACGCCGATATCGTCGAGATGCTGAAATCCTTCAAGGAGGAGATATCCTCCATAAAGGCCGACATGCTGGCGCTGAAGGAGAAGTCGGCTTCGACGTCCGAGAGCACGGGCGGCGGCCAGCGCGATTTGGACCGTCCCCCCAAGTTCCAGAAGCTTGACTTCCCGCGATTCGACGGCAAGTCCGACCCTCTGCTCTTCACCAACAAGTGCGAATCGTACTTTAGACAGCAGCGCACTTTGGCAGAGGAGCGCGTCTGGATGGCGTCCTACAACCTCGAAGATGTCGCCCAGCTCTGGTTCATCCAGTTGCAAGAGGACGAGGGCAGTCCTTCCTGGGGCCGATTCAAGGACCTCCTCCACTTGCGGTTTGGGCCGCCCCTGAGATCGGCTCCGCTCTTCGAGCTCGCAGAGTGTCGCCGCACAGGTACTGTCGACGAATACTCTAATCGTTTTCTGGCCCTGCTGCCGCGCGCCGGGCGCTTGGAGGAGACCCAGCGCGTTCAACTCTACACAGGAGGCCTGCTTCCGCCCCTGAGTCACGCAGTTCGCATCCACAACCCGGAGACCCTCGCCGCCGCGATGAGTCTGGCGCGCCAGGTCGAGCTGATGGAGCTGGATCGCACCCAGGCCGCGCTCCCGCCACCAGCCCCGCGCGCTGGTCCTGCACCTCGGCCGGCGGTCAGGCCGGCTCCAGCACCCCTGGCGCTCCCGCCCCCCGCGCCGGCCCTACCAGCGCTCCCAGCACCGCCACCCAGGGGCGCGCCCAACCAGGTCAAGCGGCTCTCGACCGAGGAACAGGCAGAACGACGACGCCTCGGCCTTTGCTACAATTGCAACGAGCCGTATTCCCGGGGTCACAACCGGGTCTGCCGCCGCATCTTCTTCATTGACGGGATCGAGCTCGCAGACGAGGAGGCCGTTCCCGACGATGCCGAGACAGCTGCCCCAGTGTTCTCCCTCCGCGCCGTCACGGGTATGCCCATCTGTGATACTATGCAGGTCCGAGTGGCCGTGGGCGACGTCACCCTCACTGCGCTCCTCGACACGGGCTCTACCCACAACTTCATCGCGGAGACGGCTGCGACGCGCACCGGCCTCCCCATCCTCGCCGACCCGCGCCTCACCGCCACCGTCGCCAATGGCGAACGCATCGCGTGTCCCGGCGTGCTGCGACAGGCGCCGATCGTCATCGACGACGAGAGTTTCTACGTCGACCTCTACGTTCTGCCCCTCGCCGGTTATGATCTGGTCCTAGGTACCCAATGGCTGGTAACCCTAGGCCGGATTGAGTGGGACTTCACCGCGCGCACCCTGTCCTTTACTCGCCAGGACAGGCGCGTGTGCTGGTCCGACGTGGCCACACCCACGCCGGCCCTCAGCGCCGCCGTGACAGCACCGACGACCCTCTTGGACGAGCTGCTGCTCGTCTTTGGGAGCCTCTTCGCGGAGCCAGCTGGTCTGCCCCCTCAGCGAACCCGCGACCACAGCATCGTCCTCAAGCCCGGCGCGTTACCGGTGGCTGTTCGGCCCTACCGCTACCCCGCTGCGCACAAAGATGAGCTCGAGCGGCAGTGCGCCGCCATGATGGAGCAAGGCATCGTACGGCGCAGCGACTCCGCGTTCTCGTCCTCGGTCCTCCTCGTCAAGAAGCCAGACGGGTCGTGGCGCTTCTGCGTCGACTACAGAGCGCTCAACGCGCTCACCATCAAAGACGCGTTCCCCATACCGGTGGTCGACGAGCTCTTGGATGAACTCCATGGGGCCTGCTACTTCACCAAGCTCGACCGCCGCTCGGGGTACCACCAAGTCCGCATGCGGCCGGCGGACATCCACAAGACGGCGTTCCGCACGCACGACGGCCTCTATGAGTTCCTGGTCATGGCCTTCGGACTATGCAATGCTCCGGCCACGTTCCAGGCTTTGATGAACGATGTTCTTCGTCCGTTCCTCCGTTGTTTTGTGCTGGTGTTCTTTGACGATATTTTGATTTACAGCAGCACTTGGGCCGATCACCTTCGCCATCTTCGTGCGGTCTTCGACGAGCTGCAGCGTCACACACTCTTCCTCAAGCGCTCCAAGTGCGCGTTCGCTGCAGCGTCGGTCGCGTACCTTGGCCACGTCGTCTCTGTTGCTGGCGTCGCCATGGATCCCGCCAAACTCCAAGCCGTGCGGGACTGGCCGCAGCCACGGTCCGCCCGGGCAGTGCGTGGGTTCCTGGGACTCGCCGGCTACTACCGCAAGTTCGTTCACAATTATGGGACCATCGCAGCACCTCTCACCGCCCTGCTGAAGGACGGCTTCTCGTGGTCCGCCGAGGCCGCTGCTGCGTTCGACGCCCTCAAGGACGCGGTGACCTCGGCGCCGGTGCTCGCCATGCCGGACTTCTCCAAGCAGTTCACCGTCGAGTGCGACGCATCGTCGCATGGCTTCGGGGCGGTACTGGTCCAGGAGGGCCACCCCATTGCCTTCTTCAGCCGCCCCGTGGCGCCACGGCACCGCGCTCTCGCCGCCTATGAACGCGAGCTCATCGGTCTTGTCCATGCAGTTCGCCATTGGCGACCGTATTTATGGAGGTGCCGCTTCACTGTCAAGACCGACCACTACAGCCTCAAGTACCTGCTGGATCAGCGCTTGTCAACCATTCCTCAGCATCACTGGGTTGGCAAGCTGCTGGGCTTCGACTTCGCCGTGGAATACAAGCCGGGGCACTCGAACGCCGTGGCTGATGCTCTCTCACGGCGGGATACTGTCGAGGAGAGCGCGGTGCTGGTGCTGTCCGCGCCCCGCTTCGACTTCGTGCAGCGACTGCGCCAGGCTCACGCAACTGATCCGGCCCTTGTCGCACTCCAGCAGGAGATCAGTGCGGGTACACGGGCGCTCCCCTGGGCGCTGTCCGACGGGCTGGTCACGTACAGCGGGCGGCTGTACCTACCACCGGCCTCTCCCTTGCTGCAGGAGGCTCTGCGCGCCGTCCACGAGGAGGGCCACGAGGGGGTCCAGCGTACGCTGCACCGGCTCCGTCGCGATTTTCACTTCCCTCACATGAAGACGGTGGTGCAGGACTTTGTGCGGGGCTGCTCCATCTGCCAGCGCCACAAATTAGAGCATCTTCACCCAGCGGGGCTCCTACTACCACTATCCGTGCCGCAGGGGGTGTGGTCCGACATCGCCATGGATTTCGTCGAGGCCCTTCCCCGCGTTAAGGGCAAGTCTGTCATCCTCACCGTCGTCGACAGATTCAGCAAGTATTGCCACTTCATTCCCTTGGCGCATCCGTACTCGGCGGAGGGGGTGGCCCAAGCATTCTTCGCGGACGTTGTTAGGCTGCACGGCATTCCGCAGTCCATCGTGTCCGACCGCGACACGGTGTTCACCTCCAATTTTTGGCGCGAGTTGAAGCGCCTTAGCGGCACTAAACTGCAGATGTCGACAGCTTTTCACCCCCAGACGGACGGGCAGTCCGAATCAGCTAACAAAGTCATCATCATGTATTTGCGTTGCCTGACAGGAGACAGACCTCGCGACTGGCTGCGTTGGCTTCCGTGGGCAGAGTACATCTTCAACACCGCGTTCCAGTCTTCGCTCCACGACACTCCATTCCGTGTCGTGTACGGCCGGGATCCGCCGTCCATTCGCTCCTACGAGCCGGGCGAAACTCGGGTCGCTGCGGTGGCTCAGACCATGGAGGAACGCGCCGAGTTCATCGCCGACGTCAAGCACCGACTCGAGCAGGCCCAGGCAGTCCAAAAACGCCACTACGACCGGGGTCATCGGCCGGTCTCTTACCTGGTGGGAGATTGAGCGCTCCTTCGCCTTCGACAGAGGCCGGCTGCGTCCCTGTCCGCGGCTCCTGCAGGCAAGCTGAAGCCCAAGTTCTACGGCCCATACTGGGTGGTGGAGCTCATCAACGACGTCGCGGTCCGCCTCGACTTGCCACCCCAAGCTCGCATCCACGACGTGTTCCACGTGGGCCTTCTTAAGAAGTACCACGGCGAGCCTCCAGCAGCTCCGCCGCCCCTTCCTCCGCTCCGCCATGGTGCAGTGGTGCCCGAGCCTGAGCAAGTGGTCAAGTCACGCTTGGCCAGGGGTGTGCGTCAAGTCCTCATCAAGTGGAAGGGGTCATCGCCGGCTTCAGCTACATGGGAAGGTGTTGACGTCTTCCGCGCTTCCTACCCACAGTTCCAGCTCGAGGACGAGCTGCCTCTCGAGGAGGGGAGAGATGTCATGTGGGGAAATACATACACTAGGCGTCGCAGGCTGCGCGATGTGCGCAGGGCCGCTGAGCGCGCCCAGAGCCTGGCCAAGGGGGCTGGCGCCGTTAGTGGCTAGCCAGGCGCCCAGGCGGCTTGGCCAGAAAAGGGGAGTCCAGGTTTGGTAAGATATGGTTTGTTTAGAAAGATATTATCAGGTTTCCTTAAGTCTAGAAGATTAGTTTCCTTTCTTGTTGGGAGTCCAGGCTATAAAGCCTTGTAATTGGAGACCTTTTGAATCAAGCAAGATTAAACCTATCTCTCTTCTCTCTTCTCTCAAGCCGCCGGCCAGGGGGTATAACCCGACCAGCGAGGTTAGGCGAGGGGGCATAACCCCGCCAGTTATCACGGACCAAGGCTACGAGCTACGTAGCCGAGGGCCGCCGTCGCTGGGCAAGAACGCCCTTGACATGTGGTCAGCTGTTCGTAGTTGTTAGTGGTTTGTCATAGGTGTGGTCGCTCTCTTTTGTTAATGGTTTGTCGTAGTTGCTTTCTTGACCAGTTTTTTCTGCTGTTTCAAACCTTGTAGTTGTTTTTCTTGGTAGTATGGAGTCCTCCTCTAGTAGTGGGTCTTGCTGGCTTTTTGAGTCTAGGGGTTGCTCAGTTTCCGGGCCTGGTTTCGCCATAAAAACTGGGTCAATTCTTTTCTTCTAATAATATGTGCAGCAATGCGACTGCCACTCTTTCGAAAAAAGTAAGTAGTAACAGCTACATGGCATGGTTAGACTTCATAAAGAAGTACACCCTTGTCAAAACTCAAAAACAAATGCCTACTCCAGCCAACAAGTTTATTTTGAAAGTAATAATAGAATGACAGAATCAGATTGTGTTCGGCACACCTCAGCAACAAAAGGAAAAAAAAAGGTTATGTTCCTGTCCAGGTGTATATGTAGTAGTAACCTGCCCTGATAATAGCTGAAAGCCTGAAAAAGCACTCTCAGGGTATCTAGTCCGACATTTGGGAACTTTATCCATGTACTCTTAATTGGATCTTTAATCATCTATATAATGACAACTGTATATGATTGGTGGCACTAGCTTCCATGGCCAGAGCCCGCAGAGGGAACACAGATGGGGACTTCTTGAGACTAAATGTAAGATATTTTCACAAAAGTGACAACTGATGCCACAGTATGCCCAGGAAAGATACAAACCAGATATAACCTCCAAACAAGCTGCAGTAACTGAACAGCCCTCCAGGTTTAGATGACCTAGCTTGTGCAGACCTGAATTGAATGATCCAACAAGTAAAAGCAATGAGTTAATGCTAATTTTTAATGAAACGTTCATGGTTACTGAACAACTAAAAGCAATGAGTAGTTAAAAATAAAAATACACCTACCCTACACAAGGGCATGTACAAGAACCAAATATTATAGTGAAGGAAATGAAGAAATTGATTCGTGTTTCTTGGTGCTACCTCTCAGATAAGAAACACCAAAATCAGAGATTTTGCAGGAAGAGAGCTGTAGCTCTCTCAAATTCGTGAGATCTACAGAAGGAAAATACTATTTGTTAGCCTTGGAGATCATTCTAAGTTACGATATACTGATATGCACCTTACAACAGTCAGCTAAGGAGAGGTGCTACCTGATAAATATTTCATGTCTGAATCTGTGATGCAATTACAGTATCTCATATTCAGTTTTTCCAGTTTTTTCAAGCCTGCGTCACAAAGTTTGTCATTGCATCCGGTGGAATTTAAGTTTGAAGCACTAATGTAATGGAGAATGAGCTGAATTCACATCATAGGTGTATACAAGTTTCTCCCCTCTAGTGAATTGGAACATGCAAAGATAATCATTCACGTTCAAGCAGCATTGTCTTGGTAAAAAAACATTAACTGGTGCTACTAAGTCATTTTAACTTTTGATAATCATTATTCACGTTCAAACAGCATTGTCTTGGTAACAAACATTAACTGGTGCTACTAAGTCTTCCAAGCCTGCAGCAGATACGGTGGTGGTTTGCATATAATTCATAACTGACGAGCTTAGAAAGAAAGGGATACCTTTTAAATGTATAAGCCCGCCATGAATCTTTGGACATCGCTCGAGGTCTAAGTTTACCAAATTAACTAAGTTTGCAAAGGCTTTTGCTCCTTCAGCAGTAACAGCAGCACATTTCTTAATGCTCAGCGATGTCAAGTTTGAAAAGCCTACAAAGTTAGGAGATTATTGTGGCAGAGTAACAAAAACAAGAATTTCTTAAACAAGAATTCCTAATACTAAATTAGGTTGACACAGCAATATCATACAGCGGACAGCAAACTCAGCTGTTGTGCTATCAGCGTAACACTGACCCGATAATGTCTTAAGTCCATGTTCTGAGATTTTATCACAATAATCGCATGCCAAACTTTGCATGCTTGAGCAATCTTTAAGAAGATTGAATCCACTATCAGTCACATCTGAGCAAGAGAGGTCAACAGATAGCAAGGACTGCCCTTGAGAAGCCACTACTTCCATCCAAGCATCAGTAACTCCAGGGTAGTCTCCTAGACAAACATCCTGTGAAGAGATGTCCCATGTTAGGTCCTGCTCAGCATAGTGCACGACAGTAAGCTTAAGACTAGGCTATGCCGGCCCCTACAAAACAGTACTCCCACCATTCCAGATAATACGTCATTTTGGCTTTTCTAGGTACATAGTTGACATCATGTTGCTAAGTACCTAGAAAAACTAAAATGACATATAATTTGGGACAGAGGGAGTAGTAGGTATCAAGTTCTGATCGATTTGACGATTATACATCATTGTTCATATTAGGAAAGGAAAAGTTATATTATAACATTCCTTAAATTTCCACAAAACGGTGGAAAAACTCATGTGTTTAAGTTCACCTAGAATGGTGTGCCAAACAAGAACAGAATCATCACCTGCAAAGCACAATCACGGAAAGCCCCAAGCGATGCCTCCGTGAGGCATCCGCATTCCACCAGCTCATTGAATATCTGCTGACTAAGATCTCTGGGCAGGAGGGAGAAATCAGAATACCTATTTATGTCCTGCAATCATCCCCACCAATTCAGCTAAGAACAAGCACACTCCCTTCAGAAACTGAAAATCAAACAAAGGCAATAAAACACCTCGCAGACTTTGGCCACACATAGCTCCACAAGAGACGGGCACCGGCCTGGCGCTGGGCCCTGTGTTCTCCGCTGCACATCGGCAGAGTTGCTGCGGGGCAGCGTGTGCAGCAGCCACTTGAAGCTGCCGCTCTTGGAGAACCTCGCACTGTAGAGATCATCCTCTTGGACCAACTGGCCCCTCTTCCTCGAACAGGCACTACCCATGATGCCACCGCTTGCAGCGTGCACTGAACTTAAACCAATCAATCACTCCTGACCTCAGTGGCTCAGGGAAAAAGCACAACAATATGAGTTGTGAGTTTGTGACTGATGTTTGTCAGAATTTTCTTTTTATGATCTTATCATCCACTCCCAGCGTGATTATGACCAGGGACAGACTTCACTTTCTCCGTCTCCATCCTGCAGGCACCATAAAAACATCGCACGATTTTCAGAGTTTGTTTTTTACTCACTGCAGCAAACAAGCTCACAAGGCATAGCTAGACTAGATGCAGTTCCACGCAATCAAAGCCTCTTGCAAAGTTATCCCAGTACTAAATGCAATCAACCCCACCAGGATATTGATCCTACTCCTATACCACAGTAAACGCGGCCATCGCCTACGGAGAGAGCAAAGCATAAATCCTACGAGCGTACAATTGTCTATTGAAACACAAATAGCCCCGAGATAACTAACTGCATCAAATGCTCTTCACAAATTACCACACAAATTACCACTAGAGAGTACGAAAAGCAGAAGAATGCCCAAAATCCCAACCTGCAATCACCAGAGCAAGAGGAAAATTCGCGGCACGCTGAACAGATCAACAACCACCGAAAAATCGGCCCGAATTAACAGGAAACAGAACAAAACTACCTGATCGGATATGCGATTCTTCTCACCGGGAGGCCCGCTGAACCAAGGAGCCAGGGTTTAGCCTGGGATTCCAGCTAAAATAAGCTAGCGCCTCGAATCATCATCATCGCATCTAATCTAGATTAGACGAACCCACACGAGAGCGAGAGAGAGAGAGAGAGAGCGGGGAAGAGAGAGCGACAGGGGACACGAAGGGAAGGAGGGAGAGGCGGAGAAGAAAGGTTAAAAGCGAGAGGCGAAGCAGCGCGTGAGTTCCACGTGTCGTCAGTGGACACTTAGCTAGGACGACAGAATTTCGTCACTGACATGTGGGGTATGGACTGCGTTGGTCCAGATGTCAGTGATTATGTTTGCAAATGGGTTGGTGGCTGATAGGGATGTGGGGATGGGGCCCACACCACAGGGAAGCGAAGAGGATAAGGCAAAGGAGGAGAGAGAGAGACCTGGGGCGCAAGGCACGGCAGCACCGCAGCAGCCCCCCCGGGTTGCGCTGCCGGTTTTGTGGGCCCGTGGCCGCTTGTCCGTCCTATGGCCTACACGTGGGCCCCGCGGTTTTACTGGTTCAGTTGCGATTTTAATTCGGCTGTGGTAGTACGTGTACCATTTGGAGCGCTGCTCCTCCCGTGATGATCTAGTAAGGCCTTGTTTAGGCCTTGCTTAGTTTGAGAAAAAATTTGGATTTCGCTACAGTAGCACTTTCGTTTGTTTGTGGTAAATATTATCCAATTATAGACTAACTAGGATCAAAGATTCGTCTTGCGATTTACAGATAAACTACGTAATTAGTTTTTGTTTTCGTCTATACTTAATGCTTCATGCATATGCCGCAAGATTCGATGTGACGGGGAATCTTAAAAAATTTTAGGAACTAAACAAGGCCTTAGTTCGCAAAAATTTTACAAAATTTTTCAGATTCCCTGTCCCATCGAATCTTTAGACGTATGCATGAAGTATTAAATATAGATAAAAATAAAAACTAATTGCACAGTTTGGTCAGAATTGACGAGACGAACCTTTTAAGCCTAGTTAGTCTATAATTGGACAATATTTGTCAAATACAAACGAAAGTGTTACTATTCACATTTTGCAAAATTTTTTGGAACTAAACCAGGCCTAATCTACTAGTACTACTCACGTTGTACGGTTAGCTTACTACATGTAGTACGTTTGCACCTGCATTTTCCCATTTTGTGTTTCTCCATGGTTGCATTTGCACATGCATCCTGCCTTGTAGATTAATGATAGTCTCTTTTGCAAATGCAAGTATAACTTATGTTAAGACATTCCCCAGACATAAAATGTACAATTTTTTTGTGTTCATGTCATTAGGGCTTACTATCGATAAATCAATTCAGAGAGTGTTTGGTTGGGGTGGTAAAATTTAACATGTACTGTAGCATTTTTGTTCTATTTAACAATTAGTATTCAAACATAGATTAATTAGGTTCAAAAAATTTTGTCTCACAAATTACTCTCTACCTGTGTTTTTAGTTTCATAAGTAGTTTATATTTAGTACTTCATGCATGTGTCCAAAAATTCGATGTAACGAGAGTTAAAGTTTAACAAACGCAACCAAAGGGAGCCTAAGTGGATATGCTCTTGTCCCCTGTATAATATACTCTTAATTTAACATATTGATGAGATGTTTCATGTTGTAGAGTGGCAGGTTGGCAATTATTCAAGTGGCAAATATGGAAATTATCAAAAAATAAGTGGCCGATATAGTGTCTACAACTAGTAACAATATGAGATGGATGGTGAGCTCTGTGAATGTAATAGTATGGAATTGTTGAAACCAGAGGCAGAGCCAGAGAAACAAATTAGGGGAGGCAAGACAAAGAAAAGGCATGAACATACGATCTTGAAGAACTTATTTCCTTTAAAATAACTACTTATAATGGTGGCTAAAATAAGAGTATATACAAAACTTGTAAACCATAGGGGGCCTTGGCCCCTGCTAGCCCCCCTGCTACGCCACTGGTCGAAATTGTGAATGTGCATCAGAACTCTATTTTCTGTTAAATATTTAATTTGTGCATACAAGTGGAAATAACCAATTACTATTCAAATACTCACTATGGCCGCCACAATGAAGTTTGAAGGGTAGAGAGAGGATGGGTTCCTCTCTCCCTCCCGCCGAGCTTGCGAGGCGAGATTCGGCGCTTTTTGAGAAAATGAAGTGCATATTTTCTATTGCACCGGTGCAAAATTTGAAGAAGTCGCGGGAGTGTTTCTCGCTGAGAAAACACTCACCGGACGCTGGCCACTGAGGCACCGGACGCTAAGTTTGAGCGTCCGGTGCAGGCAGTGCCTGGCCCAGCTAGGGTAAGGCACCGGACGATAGGCACCGGACGCTGGCTTGAGCGTCCGGTGGTGCGCGTCCGGTGTGCGGGCGTTTTGCGACCCTCTCTGCGCATGGGTCCGGTGTGCACTGGACGCTCAGGGCGCGTCCGGTGGCTTGCGTCCGGTGACCCTGCGAGTTTGCGGAGCTCTCTGCGCATGAGTCCGGTGTGCACCGGACGCGTCCGGTGCCAACCTGCTCAGCGTCCGGTGCTCTGCAGGTTACCGTTAGACTCTGACACGCGGCTGACGTTGGAGCACCGGACGCTGGTGTTGAGCGTCCGGTGCCCCTTTAAGAGCGTCCGGTGACCCCGTATTTCGCCCAGTGAAAGAGCCAACGGCTCTATTTGTTTGAGGGGCTATAAATACGTGTTTGGCTGGCTTGGGGCTCACTCCTTTGGCATTCTAGCATACATAACATCCTTGTGAGCCTAAGCAAACTCCTCCCACTCATCTCCTTCATAGATTATACATCTTTGTGAGATTGGGAGTGATTTCAAGTGCATTTGCTTGAGTGATTGCATCTAGTGGCACTTGGGGATCGTTTTAGCTGCGGTTTTCTTGTTACTCTTGGTGGTTGCCGCCACCTAGACGGCTTAGAGCAGCGGAGGAGGATTGGCACGAGTTGGTGATTGTTCGTGGCCATCTCCCGGTGATTGTGAGGGGTCTCGTACCTTCCCCGGCGGAGAGCCGAAAGGTAACTCTAGTGGATTGCTCGTGTCATTGAGTTACCTCACTTGTGGGTAGGTTCTTGTGGTGTCCTAGTGAGGACGAGGTTCGTGCTACACCTCTTAGCCACCGAATCACCAAGTGTTGGTTGACACAACGGGGACGTAGCGTGCCGGCAAGCACGTGAACCTCGGGAGAAAAATTGGTGTCTCAATTGTGTTTGATTGGCATTCTCCCGGTGCTTGATTGTTTATATTGGTGATTGGTTCATCCCCTACTTGGTGGTATAAATATCTCATCCTCTCTTTTACATTCCCACAAACTAGAGTAGCTTACTTGCTTGTGTAGAGACTTTAGGTAGCTCTCTAGTGTAAGTAGAGACATAGCTCTTGTGTGCCTAGTGATCATATCAACTAGAATTGTTGGATAGGTGGCTTGCAAAACCCTCTTTTAGAGCTAGAGCAAAAAGCTTCGCTTTGTTATTTACTAACCTCTTGCTCTAGTGATTTTGTAGAATTTTTAAATAGGCTATTCACCCCCCTCTAGCCATATTAGGACCTTTCAAGTGGTATCAGAGCCGTGGTCACCGTTTGTGAAGGCTTAACAACCTCGGTGCTCAAATTATGGCTCAAATAGTGTTCAACCATGTTGGGGGCAAACCACCGTTCTTTGATGGCACAAGCTCTTTTGACTATTGGAAGAGAAAAATGAAGATGTACCTTGGATCAATCAATGATAGAGTGTGGGAAGTTACCGAAAATGACTTTGTGATTCTTGATCCGGCTAACCCCACCGACAATGAGAGAGCAAACAAGCAATGCAATACTATGGCTCTCAACACAATATACAATGGCATTGATTCAAAGGTGTTTGAGCAAGTCAAAGATCTTGAGAAGGCTAGTGAAGTGTGGACAAGGCTAGAAGAAACATATGAGGGCACTACAACGGTAAAAAGTGCCAAATTGTATATGCTCAAGGACAAGCTATCCAACTTCAAGATGAAGGATGATGAGTCTATACCGGAGATGTTCTATAGGCTCCAAGTCATCATCAATGATCTCAAGGGCCTTGGTGAGAAAGTGAAGGATGAGGACTTCATTCACAAGTTCTTGATGTGCTTGCCCAAGAGGTTCAAGACATTGAGAACAATCATCTTTAGAGGTGGATTGACCGGTGTATCTCCAAATGAGGTACTTGGAGATGTCATGACCGAAGATCAATACAATGACAATGATGATGATGAGGTCATGAAGAAGGATGATGATGACAAGAAGAAGAAGAGTGTAGCATTCAAAGCTAGCTCTTCATCCAAGAGCAAGAACAAGGGCAAGGCCAAGAAGGAAGAATCAAGTGATGAGGAGTGCTCTAATGATGATAGTGATGATGAAGCACTAGCACTCTTCGTCCGCAGGTTTGGCAAGATGATGAAGAAGAAGGGCTACCATACAAGAAAGAGAAGGGACAACTCCAAGAATAAGGAATATGTGAGGCTATGCTACAAGTGCAAGAGCCCCGATCATATTGTGGCGGATTGTCCTTACAATAGTGACAATGATGAGCATGACAAGAAGAACAAGAAGGAGAAGAAAGAAAAGAAAGAGAAGAAGATGGTCTTCAAGAAGAAGAAGAAGGGTGGATCCTATGTTGTGACATGGGATAGTGATGCTTCTTCGGATGATGATTCTAGTGATGATGACAAGTCATCCAAGAAGAAGGCGCTTGCAAGCATTGCTATCAACAAGCCATCACTCTTTGACACTCCTTCATGCTTCATGGCCAAGGGCCACAAGGTACAATATGATGAGAGTGAAAGTGAAAGTGAACATGAACATGATAGTGATAGTGATGATGAAAATGAATTCACTAATGAACAACTCATGGACATGTTAGAACAAGCCGATTCTCTCATTCAATCTAAAAACAAGAAGTGCAAAGAATTGGCCAAGAAGTTAAAAGCTCTTGAGCAATCCTTTGAAGAGCTCAATGCTAATCATGAGAGGCTAGTGGAAGCCCATGAGAAGCTTGGCAAGGAGCACACCAAGCTTGAGAAAGCTCACTCCTTGTTGTTAAAAGAGAATAAGGAAAAGGTTGTTGTATCATGTGATGTGGGCACAACATGTGACTTAATTAAAGAATCACCCAACCTACCTATTATTGTTGCCACTAACTCTTCTTGTAGGTCTTCATCCACCACCACCAACTCTACCTCCACTTCTAGTGTTAGTGTCACTTGTGATGCTTCACTAAAGGTTGAGAATGAGACTCTCAAGAGAGAGGTGGATGAGCTCACTCACGCCCTAGGCAAGGCCTATGGTGGTGAGGCCCGCTTGCTAAAGTGCTTGGGTAGCCAAAGGTTTTCTCTCAACAAAGAGGGATTAGGCTATACCCCCAAGAAGGGCAAGAAAGCCTTTGCAACTCACAAGCCTAGCTTTGTGAAGAGCAATGGTCGGTATTGCAACAAATGCAAGCAAGTTGGGCACCTAGAGCATAATTGCAACAAAATAAACAAGAACAAGAAAAATGCTAATGTGTCTTACATTCCTTTTGATTCTTGTTATGTGCTTACCAAGGGTGAGAAGGGTGTGCATGCTAAGTTTGTTGGTACACCAATTGTGGGTCCAAAGAAGAAGGCCATTTGGGTACTAAAAAGCTTAGTCACTAACCTCCAAGGACCCAAACAAGTATGGGTACCTAAGAAACATTGATTTGTTTGGTAGGTAAACTATAAAGCCGGAGGAAGGCATTGGGTGCTTGATAGTGGGTGCACACAACACATGACCGGTGATTCAAGAATGTTTAATTCAATCAATCCAAATGATGACAATGGTGTTGATAGTATCACATTTGGTGACAATGGCAAAGGCAAGGTCAAAGGGCTTGGTAAAATTGCTATATCCAATGACCTGAGCATTTCCAATGTGCTACTAGTAGAGAGCTTGAACTTCAACTTGCTATCCGTAGCTCAACTTTGTGATCTTGGTTTCAAATGCATATTTGGAGTTGATGATGTAGAAATCATAAGTGTAGATGGCTCAAACTTGATATTCAAAGGCTTTAGATATGAGAATCTATACTTAGTTGATTTCAATGCTAGTGAAGCTCAATTATCAACATGCTTGCTCACTAAATCTAGCATGGGTTGGTTATGGCATAGAAGGCTTGGTCATGTTGGAATGAAACAATTAAACAAGTTAGTCAAGCATGATCTTGTTAGAGGCTTGAAAGATGTCACATTTGAGAAAGACAAGCTTTGTAGTGCATGTCAAGCCGGAAAGCAAGTTGGCAACACTCATCTAAAGAAGAGCATCATGAGTACATGCAAGGCATTTGAGTTGTTGCACATGGACTTATTTGGACCAACCACATACACAAGCATTGGTGGAAACAAATATGGATTTGTGATAGTGGATGATTTCACAAGATACACATGGGTATTCTTTCTTAGTGACAAGAGCGATGCTTTTGCAACTTTCAAATCATTTGTCAAGAGAATACACAATGAGTTTGAAACAACCATCAAGAAAGTGAGAAGTGACAATGAAAGTGAATTCAAGAATACAAGAGTTGATGAGCTTTGTGATGAATTTGGCATTAGGCATCAATTCTCGGCCAAGTACACTCCACAATCAAATGGTCTTGTTGAGAGGAAGAATAGAACCTTGATTGACATGGCAAGATCAATGTTGAGTGAATACAATGTGAGTCATTCCTTTTGGGCCGAAGCAATCAACACGGCTTGCTACTATAGCAACCGACTCTATTGTCACCCAATGATGGAGAAGACTCCATATGAGCTCTTGAATGGAAGAAAGCCCAACATTGCATATTTTCGGGTTTTTGGTTGCAAATGCTACATATTGAAAAAAGGCACTAGATTGAGTAAATTTGAAAAGAAATGTGATGAAGGTTTCTTGCTTGGTTACTCCACTACTAGCAAAGCTTATAGAGTTTGGAATTTGGCTAGTGGTACTCTTGAAGAAGTGCATGATGTTGAGTTTGATGAAACCATTGGCTCTCAAGAGGAAGAAGAAAATCTAGATGATGTGAGAGGCACTCAATTGGCCGATGCAATGAAGAATATGGATATTGGTGATTTAAGGCCTAGAGAGGTGATTGATGTTGAAGATGACAAAAATCAAGTGCTTCCTACCTCTAATGTGCAAGCTAGTGGTTCTCATGATCAAAATCAAGCTAGTACAAGTGGTACTCAAGTGCAAGATCAACAAGCTAGTACATCATCTCATGATCAACCAAGTGCAAGCAATCAAGTGCAAATACTCCAACCAACGAACATTGCAAGAGATCATCCATTGGATCATATCATTGGTGATATTCAAAGAGGAGTGCAAACTAGATCAAGATTAGCATCATTTTGTGAGCACTTCTCCTTTGTGTCTCACATTGAGCCAAAGAAGATTGATGAAGCATTGAGAGATGTTGATTGGGTTAATGCTATGCATGAAGAGCTTAATAATTTCAAGAGAAATTAAGTATGGGAATTAGTTGAAAGGCCTAGTGATCACAATGTCATTGGTACTAGATGGGTCTTTCGCAACAAGCAAGATCAAGATGGGATAGTTGTAAGGAACAAAGCAAGATTGGTAGCACAAGGCTATACTCAAGTTGAAGGTCTTGACTTTGGTGAAACATATGCCCCGGTTGCAAGATTGGAAGCAATTAGGATCTTGTTGGCTTATGCTTGTGCACATAATATCAAGCTATATCAAATGGATGTGAAAAGTGCATTTCTAAATGGTTATATCAATGAAGAAGTATATGTTGAGCAACCTCCCGGTTTTGAACATGACAAGAAATCCAACCATGTTTACAAGCTAAGAAAGGCATTGTATGGCTTAAAGCAAGCACCTAGAGCATGGTATGAGAGATTGAGAGACTTCTTACTCTCTAAAGGTTTCAAGATGGGCAAGGTTGACACCACTCTCTTCACCAAGAAGATTGGCAAGGACTTGTTTGTGTTGCAAATCTATGTTGATGATATCATATTTGGATCAACCAACCAAGAATTTTGTGAGGAGTTTGGAAACATGATGGCTAATGAGTTTGATATGTCAATGATTGGAGAGCTTAGTTACTTTCTTGGTCTTCAAATCAAGCAATTGAAGAATGGCACATTTGTGAGTCAAGGCAAGTACATAAAAGACATGCTCAAGAAGTTTGGAATGGATGATGCAAAGGCAATTAGCACTCTAATGGGAACAAATGGAAGCCTAGATAATGATACAAGTGGAAATATGGTGGATCAAAAGTTGTATCGGTCTATGATTGGAAGTCTACTCTATGTGACCGCATCAAGACCGGATGTCATGTTTAGTGTATGCATGTGTGCAAGATTCCAAGCCTCACCAAGAGAAAGCCATTTGAAAGCAACAAAGAGAATATTGAGGTACTTGAAGCATACACAAAATGTTGGTTTGTGGTATCCCAAAGGTGCAAAGTTTGAACTTGTTGGATATTCCGACCCGGACTATGCGGGATGCAAAGTTGAGAGAAGAAGCACATCGGGCACATGTCAACTATTGGGAAGATCACTTGTCTCATGGTCATCCAAGAAGCAAAATAGTGTTGCACTATCAACCGCCGAAGCGGAGTACATTGCGGCCGGTAGTTGTTGTGCACAAATTCTATGGATGAAGGCAACATTGAAAGATTTTGGAATCAATTTCAAAGGAGTGCCATTGCTATGTGACAATGAAAGTGCCGTGAAGCTCACCAACAATCCGGTTCAACACTCAAGAACAAAGCATATAGATGTCCGCCATCATTTTATAAGAGATCATCAACAAAAAGAGGACATTTGCATTGAGAGTATAGGCACCGATGATCAACTTGCAGATATATTCACCAAGCCACTTGATGAGAAGAGGTTTTGCAAGCTAAGGAATGAATTGAACATACTTGACTTCTCAAATATGTGTTGATGCACCCCATTATATGACATGCCTCTCCTTCGAGCAAAGCAAGGTAAAATTGATTGACATGTCATCCATCCTATGCTAAGGACTTGTGTAGTGCATCTAGTCATTCCTTACATGTCTTAGGATCATTCATGAAAATCAAATGAATTTGATGCTTATATGGTACCACTATTGCCTCTATGCTTGATTTGATCTAGTGGTAGCATATGACATGTTTGTGGGCTTGCAATCCTAGTGTTTGATCTAGAATATGAGCTATAAGTGTTTAACTCAACATGGTACAAGATAACCCTTATTTAGAGGTGTGAAGAAGCTTGTCCTTGGATCAAACCGAGTTAAATATCTTAGGCAAGTAATTTAGATTGGACCAATTTGGGGAAATAATCTCACTTCACATGGTTTCACACTAACCTATCTAAAATTTGAGCTCACCTTTTGTGGTCTTTGATGACAAAGGGGGAGAGAATTTCCCAAAGATTTAAGATAGGGGAGTAACATGATAAAAAAAGGGGATCAATTAAAATTTTGAAGCACACAAGTAGGGGGAGCAAGCTCATAAACTTGTTTGTTGCATATTGAATGTGCATCACATATGTTTGCTTGCATTAGCATTAGCTTTAGAAGCTTTCTCTCCAATATATTGCTTGTGTGGTGTATGCTAGTTATAGGTTTGCTTGATGAAATGAAGAACTAGCATGCATAAGTAGTGTTACTAGAATTTTAGTTGTTTCACAAGTGGTACTAGAACCTTGTTTATAATGTTGATCTCACGGGGTGTTCTAGTTTTGTGAATGTCTAGTTACTATTGGTGCTAAGGATGGTGTACATTGGCAACTCTGATTGGTATCACGCTTCAAAGGTCCATTCTTTACACCTTAGCATCATTTGGTAGAAATTGACTCCTATATTTCCTATTCAAGCATATGTGCAAGCTTTCAAATCCAAACTCTTAGCACATATGTAGGGGGAGCAATTGCTACCAATTTGGGTTTATGAAACTTGTCCATAACCTTTGCACATGGTAAAATGCTTGGGCAAGCAACATGAATCCAAGAAAATTTTATTGAAGATCTTTGTAAAAAGGGTTGTCATCAATTACCAAAAAGGGGGAGATTGAAAGCCCTAGTTTGGTTTTGGATAATTGATGAAACCCTAGTACTAACCTCTATACTAAGTGCGTGTAGACTTAATGAGGTTGGTACATGCCAAGTGATGGAGCAAGTGATGATCATGGTGATGACCACAAGATGATCAAGTGCTCAACTTGGAAAAGAAGAAAGAGAAAAACAAAACCCTATGGAGATCAAGGCAAAGGTATTGCTTAGGGTTTTGGTTTTGGTGATCAAGACACCATAGAGGGTGTGATCACATTTAGGATAGATAGCCGTACTATAAAGAGGAGAATTCTCTGGCTAAGCGGTTATCAAGTGCCACTAGGTGTCATTGTTCATGTGCATGCATTTAGAACCTAGTGAGCTAACTTAACTCCTTCAAAGAAATTATTTGTGAAAATGCTAACACACGTGCACACTTGTTAGTTTACACATTGTGGTGTTGGCACACTTTGAGAAGGGAGTTGAAGTTTGAAGGGTAGAGAGAGGATGGGTTCCTCTCTCCCTCCCGCCGAGCTTGCGAGACGAGATTCGGCGCTTTTTGAGAAAATGAAGTGCATATTTTCTATTGCACCGGTGCAAAATTTGGAGAAGTCGCGGGAGTGTTTCTCGCTGAGAAAACACTCACCGGACGCTGGCCACTGAGGCACCGGACGCTAAGTTTGAGCGTCCGGTGCAGGCAGTGCCTGGCCCAGCTAGGGTAAGGCACCGGACGATAGGCACCGGACGCTGGCTTGAGCGTCCGGTGGTGCGCGTCCGGTGTGCGGGCGTTTTGCGACCCTCTCTGCGCATGGGTCCGGTGTGCACTGGACGCTCAGGGTGCGTCCGGTGGCTTGCGTCCGGTGACCCTGCGAGTTTGCGGAGCTCTCTGCGCATGAGTCCGGTGTGCACCGGACGCGTCCGGTGCCAACCTGCTCAGTGTCCGGTGCTCTGCAGGTTACCGTTAGACTCTGACACGTGGCTGACGTTGGAGCAGCGGACGCTGGTGTTGAGCGTCCGGTGCCCTTTTAAGAGTGTCCGGTGACCCCGTATTTCGCCCAGTGAAAGAGCCAACGGCTCTATTTGTTTGAGGGGCTATAAATACGTGTTTGGCCGGCTTGGGGCTCACTCCTTTGGCATTCTAGCATACATAACATCCTTGTGAGCCTAAGCAAACTCCTCCCACTCATCTCCTTCATAGATTATACATCTTTGTGAGATTGGGAGTGATTCCAAGTGCATTTGCTTGAGTGATTGCATCTAGTGGCACTTGGGGATCGTTTTAGCTGCGGTTTTCTTGTTACTCTTGGTGGTTGCCGCCACCTAGACGGCTTAGAGCAGCGGAGGAGGATTGGCACGAGTTGGTGATTGTTCGTGGCCATCTCCCGGTGATTGTGAGGGGTCTCGTACCTTCCCCGGCGGAGAGCCGAAAGGTAACTCTAGTGGATTGCTCGTGTCATTGAGTTACCTCACTTGTGGGTAGGTTCTTGTGGTGTTCTAGTGAGGACGAGGTTCGTGCTACACCTCTTAGCCACCGAATCACCAAGTGTTGGTCGACACAACGGGGACGTAGCGTGCCGGCAAGCACGTGAACCTCGGGAGAAAAATTGGTGTCTCAATTGTGTTTGATTGGCATTCTCCCGGTGCTTGATTGTTTATATTGGTGATTGGTTCATCCCCTACTTGGTGGTATAAATATCTCATCCTCTCTTTTACATTCCCACAAACTAGAGTAGCTTACTTGCTTGTGTAGAGACTTTAGGTAGCTCTCTAGTGTAAGTAGAGACATAGCTCTTGTGTGCCTAGTGATCATATCAACTAGAATTGTTGGATAGGTGGCTTGCAAAACCCCCTTTTAGAGCTAGAGCAAAAAGCTTCGCTTTGTTATTTACTAACCTCTTGCTCTAGTGATTTTGTAGAATTTTTAAATAGGCTATTCACCCCCCTCTAGCCATATTAGGACCTTTCAAACAGTCACTTAAAAATTCATATATTCTTTGGTAAAAAGAAGAAAGAAACCAAACAGCAAACGGTTTAGGACTGTCGGGGCAATAAGCCAACGAGTGTAAAAAGCAGTCGAGAACCGTTTAATAAGGACAGTGGCCCGTTTCAATGTACTATTTTTAAAACAAATCTGCTGACAGAGCATCAATGAAACGAACAATTAAACAACCTCCATAATGCATGAGTTTCACCTTGAAGTTTTCTAGGCTAGGCAAAGCATTTAATTACTGCAAAATGATTGGATCGCATGCAAGATGGTGAAACGATTTAGTTCTCAGTGGGGATTTCATCCTGTTTCACCGTGTGGGAAACAATGTCTGCGGAGTTTCACCATGGTGAAACTACTTCCTTCTCTCTCCTTTTCGTTTCATACAAAAGTATAGTTTTGCTGACATGACGCTCTAATAAATGTGCATGACATCCTGTTGAAATCCCCAATGAGACTGGCCTAATTGTGAATTTACCCTGCAAATCGTGTTGCCCCCTCTGAATTAACCGAGGCTCCGCCTCCGCTACTGACTCAGTTGATTCAACTCAGAGAAATGTCTCGAGTGTTGACCCAATCCAACGTCCAAAACTTCTCGTATCTCGACTCTCGAGGCACCCTTCCTCGTCACTTCCGAAGCGACACAACCCAAGGCCCCCGTCCGACAGCGACACACACACCAACCCGCCGCCTCGCGCCCCCGCCACGCCACGGGCGCGCGCGCGCGCGAACCCTGGGACCCACCTGGCAGCAAAGCCGCCCCCCATACAATATCCAGCGCGTCGGCGTCGTTTACCAGTCTTCTCCTCCCGGTCGTCGGTCTTGGGCGACCGCCTCGCTACTTCCTCCCACCGGTGCTGCAGCCTGCAGGCACACACGGTTTCCACGCCAGCAAAGGGGTGCCCACCCGCAAAGATCCGATCAAATCAAAAGGGAATTCCTGAAAAGCAGAGAGGAACACCCTTCCTCGCCATTTCCGTCCAAGTGTTACCCCGAGGAGTCGTGCGTTAGCGTGCCTGCCGGGTTGGGTAGGCGTTGCGGCGGCGGCGGGGCGGGAGCATCGCTGGCCGCGCGCGGCGGAGCCCGGTGCTCGATCGAGTCTCTTCTCTTCTCTTCTCTCCGGTGAGTACTCGCATAACATTCTTGGAACTCCCGCGGTTCCAGGACTCGTCTTCCAGCTGCGTGCGTGTTCCCGCGATTGGTAGTGGTTAGGATATTTGGTGCGTGGTCGGATTGCTGTGGCCTCCAGCTGCGTGTTCTTGCGATTGGTAGCTTAAAGGTATCGTTGAGAGCAACTCCACCAACAATCCTCAAAACAGACCGCAAAGATTCATTGCTGAGCTGTTTTTTTAGTAATTTTCTGTGGGATAGGATTGACACGGTTTCGATGGCGGGCTTCCCCTCTAAAGGCTGAAGCAGTGAAGCTACAGTGCTGCCACTGACCTTTTTTTTTTAATAAATGTCCGACAGCACCATTTGAGGCGCCTTGGATCCTCATGTGCTTCCTTTTGTTGTACCGTGTTCTGGTGCTGTGGACTTTTGTGCTAATCGTAATCGTGTCTTCTCTTCCAGTTTGATCTTTCGTTTTCCGTCCTGTTTGCCTGCCTATGTTTAAGGCCTTATTTAGCACTTTTGTTTTTATTTGACAAATATTGTCCCGTCATAGATTTACAGACAAACTGTGTAAAACTGTGTAATTAGTTTTTATTTTTATCTATATTTAATGCTTCATGCATGTGCCGCAAGATTCGATGTGACGAGAAATCTTGAAAACTTTTTGGATTTCGGGGTGAACTAAACAAGGCCTAAGCACTTGGCTCGGGTAGAGTTCAAAGTAACTGTTAGAATTAGACTGATTAGTACAGAGTACAGACGTACAAAATCTACAGAAACTAGACTACTAGTCCCCACACCCCTCCCCCTCCCCCGGTTTTAGTCACTATGAATCTGTACAGTACATGTAGTTGTATTATAATAAATGTATGATCATTTACTGCTAGACAACGTACTAAGGGTAAAGGAATTCCTAGGGCAAAATTGTATGTGTGTTCACAATCGACTTCTTCAATCTTCATATTTTACCTTTTGGAAGCGACTGTATTGTGAATTCTTTGATGATAGAAGTATGTCAAGTGTCAGTTCATATTGTACTTGCAGTATCTAATTCTGTTTCTCATTCAAAGTTGCTAAACTGAATGCTTTTTTTTTTTGTTTTGATTGAACCTATGAGAAGGGAGACGACAGCCTTTACTGTGACAATCTCATATAAGATAGTTTCCTATCTATAATGTGCTCATATAAAGAAATCAAGTACAAATGAAGAAGCACATCTCTGCCCACTATTTGATGACTGAAGACAGGTAGCACTATGGTAGCTGCTACAACTGCGGGGATGTTTCTTGTGTGTTTTGAGTCCCTCTGCCCCTGTTTTCGCTCAAAAAGGAAGGATGGAAGCGAAGACCATGTTCTTGCAGAACATTCCAATTCCTGTAAGTCAAAAAACAACATTTCACTCATCATGATGAAACCTGTCAACACAGCAAAGCAATGGCTGACCTGTTTGTCAGGACAAAGTTCATACTAGCAAACAAGAGATATGCTTGTTGTTTCTGGTTGTATAAAACACTCACCATCGATTGTGACATTGCTTTTATTTGTTTTTCAGTGAATTCTTCTGAAATGAGGTCGATTTCTGATAGAATTCCTGCAAGCCCGCTTCGAGTACCTGCAAGTCCATCTAGATTTTCATTGTCTTCTTCGCCACCAAGTAGAAACGAGCCTTTAAACCTCAGTCTTGAGCATGTTGTTAAACTGACACATAACTTCGCGCCGGCCTTAATGATTGGCGAAGGTTACTTTGGAAAGGTCTACAGAGTGGAGCTGCGAGATGGGCGTGTCGTAGCTATTAAAAGAGCAAAGAAGGTAACTTATTTTTGTCCAGGCACCTATTCTAGCAACTTTCCTAGCTACAATGGTCTAGCTTTAGCCCGCATGGTGCCAGTTTAGGTGAGCTATAAGTGTTCTATTTGTGCTGAGACTTATTTGGACCATGACCTTATCTTGTACTCTTTCCTTTCTATATACTGTCATGTACTATGATTCTGATACGGTTTCATTTGGCAGGAAAATTTTGTCTCTTTACGTGCTGAATTCAGCAACGAAGTCACATTACTAAAAAATATTGAACATAAGAACTTGGTCCGATTGCTTGGTTGTATTGACAAAGCCAATGAACGCATTCTCATAACAGAGTACGTATCGAATGGCACTCTTAGGGAGCATTTGGATGGTAAGGTGTAAACCAGATTGCTAGTTTTTTGTATTCCTTCCAAAATGATTGGTCTAATATTTTGAAATCTTCTTTCAGGTCAACATGGCCTAGTTTTGGGGTTTAATCAGCGGCTTGAAATTGCTATAGATGTTGCCCATGGATTAACTTATCTGCATCTCTATGCAGGTACACTTCACATACTTAGTTCATCAGGCAATTTAGTCTTTTTCAATTCAAATCATGCACTTGTGCTGCTCAAAACTGCAGTAAGGAAGTGAACCAATATGCTTAGGGCACTTTTTTGAAGACTAAAAGAATTCTTTTTGTAACTAAGGCTTGTTAGGATGGGGCGATAGAGGTCCAGTTCCTTGTGGTTCAGTCCAAAATGGAACTAAATCTGAAATCTGTAGAGCAAACTACCAAATCCAAGTAGGCCATAAGAACTTGCAACCAGATCTCTATTTAATCAAACATTTTTTGTCATGATGCAGTTCCACATGTGAAATAACCCCATGGATATGTAACAGTGTAACTCTCTTCAGTGAAAAATAAGTTTCTGTAACACATTTATGTTCTTCAGCTTTTTAGTGATGAAGTGGTATGCACCCAGATAACAAGAAAAAAAAATTGTCATTCCACATGCATTTTTTTTTCTCAATTCATAGTTTGATGCTATTCCTCTTTTGCCTTTAGAGAGGCCAATAATACACAGGGATGTGAAGTCATCAAACATTCTACTGACAGAAGGCTTCATGGCCAAAGTGGCTGACTTCGGATTTGCAAGAACTGGTCCTACTGAGCCAGGCCAGTCACAGATTCAGACTGATGTGAGAGGAACAGCAGGCTATGTAGATCCAGAGTATCTGAGGACAAACTATCTTACGATCAAGAGTGATGTGTTCTCTTATGGTATTTTGCTCCTAGAAATCCTTTCAGGCCGTCGTCCTATTGAGGCAAGGAGGGGTCCAACAGAAAGGATTACAGTGAGATGGGTATGTATTCTGTACCCTACTCTTGCCTACCAATATGAGGATTGATGTGTGTGTTTTTCCGATGTCTTTTTGTCAGACTGCCATTAGCATTGTTATAAATTGGGTACGCTGTATAATGTCCCTTCAGTTCCTGTATAGTGATTTTTCCAAGGGAAGTAGACCAGTGTGCCTGTTAGAAGCCGGAGACAGATTGCAAACAAATTACTACTAATTAAGTGAAGAAGTATGTTGTAGAGTTAAAGAGATAAAAGATGAGCTCTTATCTATATCTATATATCCTATAAAGACAAACCCCACTAAGCTAATTCTCTTGCACCTCCTTGCGCCACGTCATCATCCACTTCTCCTACTGCTGCATGCAATTAAGTGTCCACTCACAAATAGTTTTAGTAGTGAATGCAGCTACATACACATGACCATGTATGCATACTACTAGTAATTATTCTCTCACGTAACCTGCTCTCTTCCTCTTTAGAAACCGAGTACTAAAACTATATATAGATGACTCGATAGACTATAGTGAGGTCATATTTATATTCCTCCTTCATACTCGCAGCAACGCGCAGGGAATTCTCCTAGTATTTAATGTTTCTTTGGGTTAAATTTTTACCCATCTTCTTCCCATGCTTGTACTTTTTCATTCCTGTTGTTGTATACGTCCTAGACTTAAAGATGTCTGAGGTTCAGGCTATCGTTGATACAGGCCTTCAGTAAGTACCACAGAGGCAATGTTAGGGACATACTGGATCCAATGTTAACTGAAGCAGTGAACGAGGATATATTGAACAAAATCTTCGATGTGGCGTTCCAGTGTGTCGCTCCTACCCGCGAAGACAGACCATCCATGAAAGAAGTTGTGGAGAGGCTGTGGAAGGTAAGAAGGGATTATACAAAAATACAAAGGATAGCAGAATTGACTCTCTGAATACTTAATTGAATCCTTAAACCATCTGATCCTGGTTGCCGTTTTTGCTTGGGAGAACATGGGTCAGTTCCTTGTGAAGACCAAAGATGGCCACATAAAAACAATGCAAATTTGTGATTATGAACAAGTGGAATTTTGTAGAGGGTTGCCAAAATGTTGTTGTATGTTGTATATGGCTCTATGTTTAAGAGATGTGCGGAACAATCACCAACAATGTCCTGCGATTGATGGTTTCCCTGTGTAGCCATTACTGTTAATCAGCATAAGCTGTTCAGTAAGTTCAGTAATCTGTATCGTCGAGAAGTACCGTGTAGCTTCAGTGTATGGATCTTGTACTTTAGGAAACAGCTGCATTTTTTGGTGAGGCTTTTAAAACAGTTAGATACTCCGTATGAATGAAACCTTTGACTACTAATTTCTTCTGGATATAACTAGTGATAAAGGAAACTAAAATTTATTATTCCTCACTTGTGTCATCTTGCAAGACTTTAGATGCTTCTTTGGTCTTAATTGGAAAATTGACCTAAACCAGTACAACAGATTCAGCAAACATGATAGATATATGCTAAATTTAGATGCAGCCAAACCCAAATTCGAAACTAAGGTTCAAACCATCAAGGTCTCAATTAGTTTCTGGTGCAAACATTCCTTCAATTAGGACAGCGATTTGGAGAACAATACAAAAATATTAGCTCACAGGACAAAAACGCAGCCAGCTATACATGAAACCATCAATCCATTTGCGAAGCTGCGATTGACTCGAAGAGAACAACCTCGTCAAAATATCAGCACCACCTACCTATGGGCTATGGCGTGACACTGCACTTCCTGTTCAATACCAATCCATATAAATTGCTGTTGCCCTTCAAAGCTGTGTGATCAAGCAATGTATCCACTGCCTATTTTTGACTTGTGCAATGGTTGATTAGAATGCCTAGTGTACATAAAAGCTGACAAAAAGAAAACGACAATACTCAGCACTATTGTTTTGATTTCTTCCATTAGATTCACTCAAGGATCCAAATAGGCCGGACACAGGTATGCTTAATGGTCCTGTTAGAAGTTCAAATCAAAACTATGGTAAAATGAAGCTTTTGCCCTATTCCCAACTTCCCGTGCTTTATCCTAAACTACCACATAAACCTTTGTGTTCCAGACTCATGTTCCCAATGGAATGGTCGGAACAGAAACATCACCAGAGTAGACAAGTCAACAGCTGCATAAAGTGACCCCATAGCAAGCAATTTGCCGTTGCCAATTGCTGGAGAGTGAAGAACCAGTATCACAAATGGAATTGTGTAGTATCTGAATTCAACCAGTGGCGCAGGTACAAGGACCAGTGCAACTGACAGCACAAATGATAACACCCAAATCCTTGTCTGTGATTTCCCTGCAAGATGAGAGAATCAGAAGATATAGTTCATTAATCTTATGAAAGTAGTTAGCTTTCCTATGTTCAAGTAAAAGAGACTTACCTAAGATGTTGATGATTGAGAGCCATGAGTACACATAAAGTGGAATCAACATGTATTTCATCATCCAGTTTACTTGGATAACCTTCCTCCAAATATAGAAGGTATAGTGTCTATTGTCAGCAAGAAGATACGGATGAGCAATGCTGCATCAAAAGATGGTCGATTCGTTAAAAGTTGGGAATAAATAAAGAAGATAAACATCATTGTCTAACTAAAAGAAAAAAAAAGTTAGTCAAGATTGCTGTGGCATATATTGCACTACAACTCTAGCTCTGCACTTAAAATAAAGCATTATGGTGGTGAAACTGCTTTGCTACTTTCTTCTAGCTTCATTATGGTTTTAACAAAATACTGAGCCATCACGGGTAAGCATCTAAAGGTTTAGTGGGAAGTCATTGTGGCAGTTCTCATGCTTGGACAAAAAAAATGACATGAAGGAAGCGCCTAGGTAATGAACCTGAAAAAATGTACAGCGACGAAGCTTAAACCAAGACCCATCAATACTGCCAGAGAACTACAGGTTTTATTCTTTCCAGACAAGTGGAATAGGTCCAATACTCGGTTGGGAGTGAAATGCCATGGTAGGAGGGCAGCAGCTGACACAAGACCAAAGTACAGAAACTGTGCAAAGTGTGGCGAAACAACATGAGCTTCCTTAGCACCTGCATAACTCAAAGAAAGGAATTGCTTTTAGCAAATTCTAACATATTACTAAGCAAACAGGTAAAGTCTTTTAAATCACTTAAAAGGATGAGCAATTAGAGATAAAATTTACCTAGTACTATACCACCATTCCAGATTATGAATGCTACAAATGCCACCATGACAACTACAAATGGTGCAAAGGCAATCACAATTTCACACTTCGATTTCCATAACTTCAAGCTGATGTCCCACACTTCCTCTGTAAGACCTGAACATAATTATCAAAAGTGTTAGATATGACATCAAATGGGTTGCATGAACATAATTATCGCCAAACAGTTAGAAGTCATTATAAGTATGAGTTCTTATTCTTAATTAAAGGAGCAGGAGCACTCACTGTTGTAAGGGTTAGCAGATTCAGAAACAGTGACCTTCTTACTTATGGGACTATCGATTCGCCGTCTTCTCAAACCTTGAGCACTAATGTTGTTATCCATGACAGAAGTTTTTTTTGACTGATGTGTTGGTTCACTGTTCTCATGAGAAACATTGTCCTTGGAATACAAGTCTTTTACGTATGTGATAGCACCATTGGCAGCAAAAAATATAACCCATATTACATTTGTCTGACGAAAAAGGATTGAAAAAACACCAAACTGCAGAATAAAAGAAATTTATTTAAGTTAATGATCATCAACAAATTATGACAAACATTAAGACCCTGACTGCATGTTCCTAAATGTAGGTATAATCTATCACTTAAGAATTTAGGAGTACATGCTGCCTTAAGTATGGCAATATACACATGAGGGGGGATACAAATCCCAAGGCACCTATCGCCTCCGACAGTAAATAATTATAGTTAAAATGGTTATGCTATAAGGGGATGATATGGGTCAGCATATGGATCCTAATAAGTTTATGTTGTTAATGCAAAAATAGTGTATATATGTAACATAAAGTGTGAACTTTCTATAAAGCATTAGTTCAAGCACTCACTGTTGCGCTGATCCAGAACCGTTTCTTCAAGCAGAATAGGTACATTGCAAGAACTGCAGCTAATGATGCAACATCAGTGTAATAAAGAAAAGTGAAGAACCAGTGAACAGGATACAATGCTACAAGTATAGCGTACGTAGCTGCCTTCCTTTCCCCAATTCCCGGCCGGATGCACAAAAGCAGGTCATGAAAAAGAACAGTGCAGACCATTGCCAAGATAACATTAGTTGATCTGAAAGCTGCTGTGGAGCAAAGAACATCAAATGTTTTTGCTACCCGAAACATCCAGGCAACAGGAAAGAAAGAAGCAATATATGCTAGTGAAACATAATACCTGCAAAATTTCAACAACGATCTGTCATGGGTAAATTTGAGCTTGAAGCAATGAGGAATTGTCAAAAACTCACAGTCCAGGAGGGGTGGTGATCATGGGATCCCATTTCCAGAAATCCCCACGGCAATACTGCTGTGCCTGTGGAACATGGAAGATCTCATCCTAAACACAAGGCATGGGTTAGTGTTCACTGATTTTTTCATGGTTTACTGATTACTCAAAAGTATCTACAATTTTAAAACTAATGTATAACCAGATGAGGCAAATTTAACAATCCCCCAAGTAATTCCTAATAAATATAGAGATATCATGACTCCCCACCTGCCTGCTCAACTAATAAAATCCTTGAGAATTCCATTTTCTAGAAATCCATGGGTTATGATGCATGGATTATTTACTTGTTTCTGAATGGAAACAATACCTTGAACATTTTAGTAAATGTTCAGTATTACATTGTACATTTATAAAAGTACAAAATATATATCCAACACAAAAGTGTCTTTGCATTTATTTATGAAAAGAATTTGGCTAGATCACTTGGCGAAGCTATTTCCTATTTCCTATAAGCATACAGTGCACATCCAGCCATTTAGCTAGCTCAGCTCAAATTTTTGTTTCCATCCTCAGCAGGCCATCGCAGCCTGATGAAACAGCGTTCACTAGAAGCACACTCAACAGCCTGTAGAGAAGGAACTAACCATGTAGGGCTCTGGCACTACGGAGTTCACCAAAGCCGCAACCGGGAACGCCCACGCGGCCACCGCCGCCGCGACGACCAGCCTTCCCATCCCCAGGCTGGCACGGCCCTCCGATTTGTGAGCTCCTCTTCAGATCCAGCCCTGCTGCGGCGGTGGCTTAGGGGACCGCGGAGCAGTTTCCGCCGCGGCACGACCCCGCGGGCGGGGCGGCTTCTACGCCGTGGACTCGCGGTGGTCCCGTGGTTCCGCCGCCGGAGTGCCCAGCGACCCTCGGCTCTCGCTCTGGCGCTCTGCTTCGGACAGCCCAGTCCACTCAAATGGGCCGTTGAGGCCACAAAACCACAATGGATTGTGGATAGAACTGTCATCGTCAAAGCCCCTACGGACCCATTTTTTTGTCAGATTTATGGCCCATTCTTGATCTGGCACACGGCCCAAATAGCGTCACTTCCGCGCCTTCTTCTGTGTTATATACACTCATGGCACGCGGGTGAGGCAGCCTCGGCGAACTCGAGGGCGGGTACTGGCGCGTTTGAGTTGGCTCAAGCCACCGGATCCAAGGCGGGGGCGGCGCCGGAGGTCAGAGCAGCTACCGCGCCGGAGCAGAAAAGCGGACGGGCCAACGCGCAGAGAACAGAAGGGCTCACTCCCTTGGACCGTGCGGCGCATGTTAATCATTCATCAGGCCATTAGGGTACGTGTTGAAGGGCTGCTCGAATAAAAGCGTGTGGCTCTTTTTAGTTACAGGCAGAGAAGAGGTTATCATGACGCATTGACACCAGAGTTGTATGTGCGTGACTTGCGTGCACCATGCAGAAAGATTACTCGAGTGAGATTTGATGTGCCACGGTACCAGTCCACTAGAGATGTACGCAGTGTGTGTATGGGTATGATATGGTACTTGGCTTCAGCTTTTTGCCAGCCTCCGGTGACCGGTCACCGGTCTCCCTTCGCCACTCAGTTCCGTCAGGAACGGCATGCACGTCCTCGTGGAAGGCCTGTCCCGATTATATATATGCACGATTGTGCACTCGCACCGGTGATCACTTAACGCATCTACTCAAACTTAATTTTTGTTTGACATTTTAGAAATGATGAGCAATTATTTTATAACGGAAAGAGTAACTTATAGTTATAAAGTTTAAATAAACTCTATTGTGAGTTTGTCCTTATTTCACAATACCACGTTATTTACCTTTCTTCGAGGAGAAGTCGACGAGTTAAACTACCGGTCTATATATATATTAATAAAGAAAGAGTAAATAAGTACAAATACAAAAGTAAAAATAAAACTCTCTGCATCAACACTTTCAACAACCAACACCCGGTGAAAGCAAAGACATACCACCACAAATAAAGCTGCCCCCGAAACCACAAACCACTCAGCCCAACGCAGCAACAACCACCAGGGAATTTCAAAAAGCGATGCCTCCATAGAGAAAAACGACATCCACAGATGCCATCAACGCCAGCAAAAAATTGGCACTAGTTTTACAACCAGAAAAGAGCCCAAGATAGAGGCAGGGAAGAATGAGGGCACATGACAATGCCTCCAACAAGGTAAACGATGCTCGCAAGCAACGTCATTATCGAGCAAGGATTTCTTGGAAAACCACCATCCCGAACCACAGCCTAAAGGCAAGTTTATAACTGAAGTGAGTCACCACCAGCAAAGTTGTCACTACCACACCGAACGAGACACTGCTGGTAAGCGCGATTCGTCATTGTCGCGCCAGCCTTATAACCACTGCCAGCTCGCCAAGCACCAAAACACCTTGTGTCACTGTGTCTTGCTACCACACCAGGCCAAGATAGTCCTCTGATGCCACACAAAACCACTCATCGAGCTCATGTCCACCGAGAGTTGTCTTCTTCAAGTTGTCGCAGTCACAACAATAGGCCACTAGCATGCGTGGCCAACCGCCGCAATGCCAGTCAAAATTAACTGTAGCCAACTTGAAGTCGCCAACCTAGCAAAATGTTTTGTGAAGCTACTCGACGACCACATCGTGCACGCATGAAAGGCATCACGACCATAGCTTCCATCACTCTCCAAGATTGGCTGTCGTCAGAGCCACCACCTTAAAGACGTTGCACTAGTCTAGTGGATTGCAGACACGTCGCCAATGGTGCTAGCGCCGTCAAACTGACGATGTACCACGTCGCACTAGCTGCTGCCAAGCAGGGCTAGGCACCACACCGCTGCTAGCAACCAAGCCACCGTGCCTGCAGCAAGACTAGGCTATAGAGCCACTAAGCACCGTCAAGCCAAGGCATGAGTGAGCCAGGCACGCCCGCACCGCGCGGGATCTAGCCTCAGTGTTGCCGGATCCGAGCGCAGGGAGGGAGACCTTCCCCGAGCCACCGCTGACACCACCTCGGTGGTGCCTCCGCTGCCGGAGATGCCCAAACATCGAAGCACCTCGCGGATCGAGCCTCGGGGCTGCCAGATCTGGTCGTCGGGAAGGGGTCTGCTCCAGGCCGCCACTAGCACCACCCCAGCAACCCGTGGACCGCCGTTGCGGTTGGAGAGGGCCAAACGCCAGAGCACCGCGCTGATCCGGCCTTAGGACCACCGGATCCAGCCGTCGGGACAGGGGGCACCACTAGCCGCCATTGTCGCCGCCCCCAAGTCACTGCTGCGCCCTGAGCTGGGGAAGAAGGCCCCGCCACCACCTTCCTTGCGCCCACGCAGGATCCCGATGGCGTGCTCAGGCGGCACCGAGGGAGAGGAGGACAGGGGGAGAAGGGAGCTGTGACACGGGAGGAGGTTCCGTCCGTGTCGCCCAAGGTGGACGACGCGGACAGGATGAGGATTGTTTGCATATATCGTGTTATTTACCTAACTTTAAGAGTACATTTAGTGTAATGATCTTATCGTACTAGTACCGATTATTAGTTTGTGAGGAATAAGACGGTGACGAATCAACTCATTCTATTGCACAAACTAAACAAAAAATTAGAGAGTGAGATGATGATAAACCACTTTATTTCACAAACTAAACACTCCTAACTAAGACAACACACACCACTGCCAACATAAAAAAAAAAACACCATTGCCCGCCGTGTGTGTTTCTGCTACCTTTGATCACCAAATCACCACAGCACGTTGACTATGTCAAAAAAAAAAGCAAAAGCAATGGATGAAAAAACTGAAAAGAAAAGAAAAGCAAACACACAGTGAAGCGAGGGCAACCACCGTGCAAATGCACCTTACGTACTTACGTAGTACTACTGTTTGCCAACCATCATCGGCCGCTGTCTGTTTGTGCTTGTCCTTGTGCAAGCAAAGCAGTAACCGTGGGGGTTAACGTCAAACAGCGCGGCGCGACGATATGAGCAAGCGGATAGAGGATCTCGGGGGAAGATCCGTGCCGAGCGAACCCGACGAATTAAACGACCATTTTCCAGCTGATCCCTGACTGGCCAGTCATCACCTGTTCCCTTCTGACGACAACTCTAGCGCCTAGGTAGGCACCCTACTAGGCCAATCATGCGATGTGCGGATGTTTGATGCCGTCCCAGATCCCGTGGCCTTTACGGCACCACTTGGGCCTTGTTTAGTCCCAAAAACTTTTGCAAAATTTTTCATATTTCTCGTCACATCGAATTTTTAGATGTATACATGAAGTATTAAATATAGATGAAAATAAAAACTAATTACATAGTTTGGTCGAAATTGACGAGACGATTCTTTTGAGCCTAGTTAGTCTATGATTGGATAATATTTGTCAAATACAAACGAAATTGGTACTATTCATATTTTGTAAAATATTTTGGAACTAAACAAGGCCTTGGATTAGGCCTCCTCCTGATTCGGCTAAACTCCATCCAGAGCTCCGCGACAGATCGCAGTACTACCACGCCAATAATCAGCGCGCTTGACTGGGGCAAAAGCCTTGGCGTCACGGCCGTCAGTTCCAGCGCAGCAGCGAGGGACGAGACGAGAACGAGAAAGACGTCGTGCCTGCTGCCTGTCTTTCGCTTTCCCGAGATCCTGGTATCTTGCACGACGAGCACAGGCACTATCGAGGAGATGTCCAGATTAGCACGTCGATTTTGAAAACAATAACCCCAAAGTTTGGCACGCACATCATTGATCCAACTGCTCCGTGTTCTTGGGAGGGAACTCGTACGGCTTTACCGCCGTCCGTTTCTGCGGCTCCGGCACATGGCTGGCCTCCAGCTCTGCTCTGCATGCGGTCGTCTCGTCTCGAGGTTCGACTGGCTGTGTCTGCACTCCGCAGCCGGACACGTTGCTCGCTCGCACGCAGTATACAGGAGTCACAAAGCTCCCTAGAGGAGAGGTCGTCATTACTCATTATTACAGTACACCATTGTTAAAGCTGGAGAGCGACGACACGCACGATCAACGGATCAAGGCTGGCCTAGCCTTTTGACGGATGGATGCGCGGGCCGTGTGCGGACACAACGGGAGCAGTACCAGTACGCGGCAGATCTTACCGTCCCGTACCAGATCCTCTGGGAAAACGAAAGGAAATAAAGGAGGCGCCTGCCGTTGAGGCTAGCTGCTCGTCGCGGCGACGGCGTCGGCGGGTCGTGGTGGCGGTGGGCGCCGCCCAGGACCATCCTATACTTGGCGTGCGAGCGAGAGCGCGCGAGCGCTACAAGTGCGTGCCTGCGTAGGACGGTTAAAAGGCCTCCATAGTTTTCAGATCCTTTGGCAATTGGCATGCATGCGCCGTTGTTGCGCGACTTGTGAGTGCAAGCAGGCAAGAAAGTCTTGGGGGGCTCTTTGGTCTGTTTCTTTCGACGTTCATCAACTTGTGGAGGCCGGTGTTCTCGATTTCGAAAGGAAGTTGGACCTGGACGACACGGCTTTACGCGGAACGAAATGGAGGTAGTTCTTGACAAGACGGCAGCAGTGCAGACTGAGTTTTAGGGGTACAAAGCTAAATGGAGTGGACAGTCAACAGTGGAGGCATACACTGCTTTCCCGTTGAAGCTAGCAACCTACTCTCTGTGACAATGCATCGCTAAGACGAGCGCTCACAATGCAGACTCTATCGTAGAGTCTAAAGTTATTTATTACCTCGAACAATGTGGAATTGGAGTCTAAATAAGACTTTGAGTCTTATTTTTTCTACCTTTTTCTTCAATAAATATGCTGCCACGTCAGCAAAATATCATAAATAATATGTAATTAATTGTCTTGGACTCTTTGATAGAGTCTTGCATTGTGAGTGCCCTTAGAGAAATGTTCTCTGACTGCTCTCACAGAAAGACACTGAGGCCTTGTTTAGTTCCGAAAAAAATTCAGATTTCACTACTGTAGTACTTTCGTTTTTATTTGACAAATATTGTCCAATCATGAACTAACTAGGATCAAAAGATTCGTCTCGCGATTTACAGACAAACTGTGTAATTAGTTTTTGTTTTCGTCTATATTTAATGCTTCATGCATGTGCCGAAAGATTCGATGTGACGGAGAATTTTAAAAACATTTTGGATTTCGGGTGAACTAAACAAGGCCTGATTTCCCCGATCAGCACCACTGGTTTCCGTTCAGTCTGAATTGGCTAGCTGTTACAGTACACCGCACGCCACGACTTCTCTGGTCGCCAGAACAGAAAAAGATGCTCAAACTTACCGAGAGCGGGCCAGCATCCACACTCTACGTAGACACTAGTGCATCCACGCAACGCTCCCCGAATCAAATCAAACAAAACTACTAGTACTAATAATGCGGTAAAGCCAACGAGCCGTGTCGTTCACCATTTGTCCTCTCCAGGCTAGTAAACGCGACGCCGCGAGCGATGATGATAGAGAGCAGGCACGATCAAGACACCGCGAAAGACCCGTTCCTTTCCTCCCCGATCTGGGTGTCGCGGTGTCGCCGCGCCGCCGTCCTTCTGTCGTCAAAATTTTCTCGCCAAAAAACCGGTAATGCTTTGTTGCGGGCGTCCGTCCGTCCGGACGAACTGACCCGTGCTGTAGCGCGCGTAATAACGGATAAAAAAAAAAGCAGTGCGCACTGGCTGCAGTCAAGCGAGCCACGCCGGGTCAGCACATATAAGAGCGTGTGCTGCTACCTGCTCAGCCGGGGATGCATGTTGCCTGTGCATACGAAGCCATACTAGAGAATGACCCTGCTTGAGAGGAGCTCGGGCCGAATGTGTCGTTTGATTTGCTGATCCTGTGACCATGGATTGTCCAATTTTTTTATGGAGCCGTGGCTGGTTATTTTGACACGCAGGTGCCCAGCTCATTATATGTGTCATGGCTAGTTATTTCGATATGTAGGTGTTGAACTCAATATATGTGTTTTAGATATATATTTTATATGTTTCATCTAGTTTGTTATATGTGTGTCATCCGATGTTATAAAAGTAGATTTGATATTGCATATATTGCAATTATTATATATGTGTGTTGCGAGTGTATGTTTCAAATGTTTCAACTATTTTAGAGGAATATTACTAGTGTTTTATCTTAATGTTGCATATGTTGCAATGCCTATAAACATATGTTGCACAATAATGTTTCTAATGTTTCACATGTTTCGGATGTATGTTGTAAATATTTTATCTAGATGTTGCATATGTTGCGTGCCTATATATATGTGTTGCACGAGCATGTTTCCAATGTTTCATATATTTTGGACATATATTCTAAGTGTTTTGTTTGAATTTTGTAGTAACTATACACATATGTTGACCGAGTATGTTCACGGTGTTTCAAATAATTTATCTGAATGTCGCAATAACTATACACATATGTTGACCGAATATATTTCTAGTGTTTTCAATAATTGAGACATAGTATTGCAGCAATTGCTTTCCTGTTCCAAGTGTTTTGGTTAGCAAGCACAAGAAGCAAGGCAGACGATCGAGGTGATCTCACGTGCATGCACGCCAGCATCGTAGTGGCAGCATACGTAGGCGCGCGCAGTGTGTATGCGTTGCGTTGCATGTAGCCTGTGCGGGCGCGTGCAGCACTGTGCATGTATACTGTGAACCAGTACTCCTCTGTTTACCGGATATTACAGTGTAACAACAGATACTGGTACGACAGGCGCGGGCGTCCGCCGGATATTACAGTACGACAGGCGCGGGCGTCCGAACAGGTGCCAGTGTTCGGACGTCCGGGCGCTAGCCACCTAACAAAAAAAAAAACCCCATCGCAAGGATCGGAGTCGGACACCACCACACCATCGCAAAATTTTCCAAAATGCGGCGCCCACGCGCACCCCGCCCCCACGCACGCTGCCTGCGCCGCATCTGCATGGCCGACGATCTGGTGCGCGCGGGGGGCCAGCGTTTAACTTGACCTCCCGTCCTCGCCTCCTTTCCGCCCCCGCCACGACCTGCATGCCGGCCGCCGGGGGCGGGTCTCGTCTCGTGTGTCGTCTCGCTCTCACGCGGCGTGACGCAGCCGGGCACGCCGCACGCGACAAAGGTGGTGGTGGGGGTGAGGTCGTGAGGATGATGAGATGAGCGCGAGGTCCCTTTCTTTCGGCTGTGGAGGTGGATGAGCGCAGCGCGACCGGCGAGTGCGCCCCAGATATGCCCAGATCGGCCGCGGAACTTTGACGTGCATCCGTCCTGTGCACCCGGCCGCGCGGTCACACTTCACGTATACTGTTCCTGCTCTGGCCCGGTTGTCCTCTTGGTTATCCTCTTGGTTTTATCAGCAATCGCATCACGTGATTCGTTGTTGATCCACGAACGATTTCCTTCGAGACTGTTGTTCTGAATTCTAATGCCTACGCACGCCTCAGTGTCGACGCCTTTTGGCCTTTGTGGGAGGAACTGAAGAGAAGGTGACGACCGCGGTTGCTAAGCTTCCGTCCCTGTTGGGCAGTTCGGGAAAGATTCCACCATCGTGGTGTGCCCTGTCAAGCCTGTGTGCAATGCGTGTATGTAGTGTAGTGTGTCTGTTCCTTCTGAATCTCAAACAGAGAGCTTTCCTTCTGCCTTTTCTCCACTTTCTCACTCACAGAGCGACCCGTTGTCCGCCATCAGGATCGTCACTTAATTAACAGAAAGTTCTCTTCACGGAGAGAAAAGGAGAGATCTTTTTGTATCCGAGGACATCACACGAAAAGCTAGATCAGTTGCTTGTGCAACTACAGATTTGCATCTAATGACGAATACGCGCACATACCTTTGCAAATGCACATCGAAGTTTTTTTAATCGAAATACATAATACAGTATTTGTATTAATGAAAATTCATATGTTACTCCTAACTCGAGATGAATTCATGAAAATTCAGCAGTTTGTGCAAATGCTAATAATCATGTTTCAACTTCTTATGTTACTAATTTTAGCTGAATCAATGAAAATTCAACGGGCACGTGCAAATACTAAGATTTGTGATTTGGCTTCAGATTTTAATGTTAAGTCACCGAATTAAAAGAACCAACACGACTCCACTTACCGTAGGCCATATCCCATACACATGGATTTTTTGAAGAATCCCTCTCGTTGGCGAGTTCCTGTTCTCTACATGTTCCATGAATACGATAGTAAAACGGTAATGCTATAGACCGGGCGTCCGCCTCCTCCGGACGCACCGCTTCGTAGCCCGTCGGTCCGAATGGACCCGTTTTCTTCCGTACTCGCTTTTTCTCCGCTTTCTGCCTCGCACTTCTTCTTCTCTACCTGTTTTCCTCCCTGCTCTTTAGGCTATCTCCAGAGCAGAGACACCACGCCCCCGCATGCGAGCTCGCTGCACGCCCGCCCTCCCGTGCTCCCTCCCTTCCTCGTTCCCTCGCTCCTCTGTGACCTCCATACACGCTCCTCTCTTTGCGACTCAGATCCCGCACTTCCAGTGGAGACTAGGACGACGACGGCGGCTCCGATGAGGTACGTCGTGGAGGGATCTGGATCTAAGGTCTAGTCCTCCTCCTCGGGATCTAGATCTGAACCTTTCTCCTCCTCCTCCTCCTCCTCCTCCTCCTCCTTCCAGTGAGCCCGCACGCCTCCCCTCCCTCCCTGCTCTCTCATCCTCGTGCACTGTGACCTCCATGTCTCTGGAGATGAGGACGACGACGTGGCTCCGACGAGGTAGGTAGAGAGGGATCTAGATCTGAGATCTTTCTCCCTCTCCTCTCTCCCACCAGATCTAGATCTGCTCTCTTCCTGCGCCTCCTTCTCCTCTTCTTCTTCTTCTTCCCCTTCTGTATCCAAGGGTTTGGTGGTAGCTAGTGTTCCAGCGAGTCAGATCTCGTTGTTTTGCAATAATTCATTTTCGGTGTTGCAACATATGATGTGGAATGTTGCAACAGTATCTTTTTTTGGTTGCTGCAACAGGTGTTTCTCTGATGTTGCAGAGCAATTCTTCGAGATGTTTCATTTTTGCTTTTTTCCTTTGTTGCAACAAATTCTCCTCCGATGTTGCAGTAAAATTTTTTGTTGCAACAGATGTTTTTTCTAATGTTGCATTATTAGTGCTTGAGATGTTGCAATAGCTTTTTCTCATTGTTGCAGCAGATTCTCTCTCGATGTTGCAGTAGATTTTTTTGTTGCAACAGGCGTTTTTTCTGATGTTGCATTAGTAGTGCTTGAGATGTTGTAATAGCTTTTTCTAAATATTGCAGCAGATTTTCACCCGATGTTGCAGTAGATGTTTTTGAATGTTGCAGTAGACTTTTTTTTATGTCGCAGTTACATATTTTTGTTTTGTTGCATTTGATGTTTTTTCGATGTTTTAATAGCTTTTTCCGTTTGTTTTAGCAGTTTTTTTTGCATTTTAGATGTCCTTCGATATTTGCAATAGCCTTTTTTCATTGTTGCAGCTAGAGGACAGACTATGGTGGCGAGTTGATGGTAGGGTAAGAGGTGCTAGGTTGCAGAGTTTGTGGACAGATAGATCTGTGCACATGGTGGTCGTTTTTCTCTGTGCGGGCACGGTGCGGGAGTCGGTTTCTATGGGTACGAGTTTGGCCGCGGGCGGATGTGCTAGGGGCCGGCGAAGTGAGGGGCAGGGCGGATCCCGTGCTCGTGGGGGGTGGGGAACAGGCTCCTTGTGCGGGGGAGCGGACGAGGGTAGTCCTCCACGTGGGGTGAGTTGACTTTTCTTTTTTTCTCTATGTGGTGTGAGTGGAGAGCCCAGCGTCCGGACGCGCTGTTGATGCCGGACGTCCGGGCGCTAGCAGCGCCGATAGTAAAACTGCCATGGGACACATTAGTTTATATCTCACACAAATGGATAATGTTAATATATAAGGTTAGATGAAAATACAAACATTATCTTTATCTCTCACCGGTATTACCTTTTCATGGTTTACATCTTTGCCTTCTTACATCTCTAACAGTTATGCAATTGGATTTTGCATTCTTGAAATTTGCTAAAAACCTTAGAGCATCCCCAACCGTTTTGCATAATTAGTTTGACAAATGAGGAAGTTTGTCAAGTCTCAAAAAAATATGGCAAAGGTGAAAAGAGTCAATCTCCAATGGTTTGGCATTAATCACTTCGCGCCAATTTCTCAATGCCAAGTGTGAACAGGTTTGGCATATATGTCAATCCTTCCTCTCTTTTTGCCAAGTTAACAAAATTGCAAAGTCTAAATGCCAAACCGTTGGATAAGTGTTTTAAGACTTTTTTGCAAATACATGAATGCAAAGCTTATTTGCAAAACGGTTGGGGATGCTCTTAAAAATTGTTCTCCAACAGTTTTGCATTTGACTTATGCATTTTGGCAAACTTGGCATTTGATGGACCAAACTTGACATTTTTGCATAGGCACAATGACTTGGCAATTTTGATATCCCGAGAATCTTGGACTCCTTGTCGTACACGTACTCCCATAGTTGCGGCGCGCGACTATTTTCTTCCCCCGCGCGCTGCTTCCATTCTTCGCGCGGGGACGAAGGAGATCCATCGCCGCCTTCTTTTCTTGCAGCGACGCGAGGCTAGGAGATCCATCGCCGCCTCCTCTCCTTCCTTCATGCGACGCTACGCCAGCTAGGAGATCCATCGTCGCCTCATTTTGTTGCAGCGACGCGAGGCTAGGAGATCGATCGCAACGACGAGATCGGTACTCCCGTGCTATTCCATCTTCATTGCAGCTACGGTTGAAGTACTCCCTACGATCCAGTCTTTTGTATGCGGTTTGGATTACAAAAATAGTTAGGTCCACTATTTTGGGAAATGCCAAGTCAAAAATGCCAAACATTTGGAGATAAACTTATTTTTCCTTTGGCAAAACGTTTATGGACTTGGTAAACTCCAACAAATGGCAAATTCCAATTGCATAACTGTTGGAGATGCTCTATACTATTGGTCCATGGTCGATTAGAGGGAAAACTTTGTGAATGTTTTGGAAAAACTAATGTAGAAGCCGATCATCATTGAGTCACCCGCTAGTCATAGACAAAAAAAGGGAAATTGCCAACTGGTATAATTGGCGGCGTTGATTCGGAAATGAGCAAAAGTTCAGTTGCTAAGGCCAAACAACATAATATTCCTTTTGAACCAATTGCAAAGCAAGAAGCAAGTCTATATATGTAAAAACATACAAAGTGCAAGAAAAAAAGCTAGATTTGACTTTTTGAATGTCAAAAGGGTCATATATTTATCCAGTGAATATCATATCATTGATAAACCACGAATTATTGTAGCGCTTGAGGAATTCATGACTCTTAGGTGAAGGCACATCTTGGTAGAGTAGTTTAGATTTTTTTCTAGTGGTGGTTTAATTTGAACCCTCAATTTTAAGTTTAAGTTAGATGCCCAATTCAACCTCCCCTTTTTTTTTGATCACGAGACCTTTCAAGTTCCAACCATTACAAATGAGAAGGAACCATCGTTAAGGGCACTCACAATGCAGACTCTATCATAGAGTCTAAAGTTATTTATTACCTCGAACAATGTGGATTTGGAGTCTAAATAAGACTTGGAGTCTTTTTTTTTCTACCTCTTTCTTCAATAAATATGTTGCCACATCAGCAAAATACCATAAATACTATGTAATTAAGTGTCTTGGACTCTGTAATAGAGTCTTGCATTGTGAGTGCCCTAACTCGCCGCTCTTGCTGAGCTCCCGCATGCATTGATGGAGTATAGGAGAGAGTAAATTCTTTACTTAGATCTTAGTTTTACTCTCTTTTATGCATGCTATTTATGAAGAAGAAACAAAAGGTATAAGGAAAGTGAAAAATTCAAGTATGTGAGGAAAGATTTTAAGAACACAAACACAGCGTAGTATAAGATACTACATCCTAAAGAAGATGCAATTCTTGATTTGATCGAAATCAAACAATCTTGAGTTGGACTCTTTTTTAAAATATTATCAACATGTATAACTCTAAATAAATACTATACTATATAATACTCCTCCCGTCCCCAAATACTGCTATTTTTAGCAGATTTCAGACAAATTAGTGTGGCAAACAAAAGACCATTCTACCCTCAATTAATTTGGATTCCACCATTTAATTATGCACGTTAAGCCATGGTTCTCTGGTTCCAACGAGCTGCATTTAATGTCAACTAAACAGACTCAAAGCAATTACCATGTGCCAAAGTACTACTCCCTAGAAGAAATTAAATGGCCTGGTGGACCATGAAAGTTCCGAGGAGAAATTAAATTGGCTAGTGGACAAAGTATGCTAGTAGAAATAGCATTATTTGTGAACAAAATTTTCTCCTAGAAATAACAGTATTTAGGGATGGAGGGAGTATATCTCATCATGAATATAATAATTTTTATTTTATATCATAAATATTATTATTTTAAATATAAATTAATCAAATTTTAAATATTTGACTCGGGTCTGGTTTAGTTTTCAAAATTTTTTAAAATTCTCCGTTACATCGAATCTTACAACAGATGCATGAAACATTGAATATAGATAAAAAACTAATTACACAATTTATTTATAAATTTACGAGATAAATCTTTTGAGTCTAGTTAGTCATAGTTAAATGCTACAGTATTCAAAATAAAAAAAAATTTCTCCAACTAAACAAAGCCTTGGACCTTTTCTACAATGGAATTTTCTTGCACGCAAGGAGGAAAATATTTGCGCGGCATGTGGGCATTAGCCTTGGACTGGATCCGGGCTCCGGCTGGCTCCGTGAGTACGGCCTAGTCCGAGCTTGGGTCCAAACCTACGGCGCAGGGGATGCGGAGCGGGCAGGACGGGCCCACGGCAATATCCCGGATCTCACTGCCAGCGGATACGCTCGGTCTGGGGGCTCGCTGACCCAGAAATCCTCTGTAGTTCGAAAGCTCCGGTTGCCCTGCCATCCTCTGCGCCGACTCTCCCGTATGGCCTCTCCTGTTGCCGCTCGCTCGCGGAGTCGCGCTTCCCGTTCCGTTGCGGTCGCGGATGCCGATCCCGTCGCGGTCGTGCATTCCGCTGTGTGTCCCCGGCGCGGTCCACAGTCCACACAGGCTACGACGCCTAGCTGCCGCTACGGGCGCTGTGGATAAGGCTCAGCCGCAGCCAGCAGCGGCAGGCCTCTGCGGTGATGGGCCGGCCGAGACGGCGAGGCCGGAGGTCGTAGGCCGGGCGGGCGCGCATGCAGCCGAGCAGGTACTGCTGCTGGTACTGTGCCCTCGCGCGTGGTAGGAGGTGTACTACAGCTACAGCTTACAGGGTGCAGTACATGCAGTCATGCTAATCACATGGCGATGATTCGGTGAAAAGACGCGATTCCGGAGCTGCCAACAAATCCGCGGCGTCAGTGCGGGCACTGTTGGACGGGATCGTGCGGGCAGATTTGCTCCGCTAGACCACAAGCTTAGCATTAGCCACACCTAATGCAGTAGTAGTGGCACTATACCGGCCGGCTGATTCCCATCAATTTGGCACCGTCCAAAATCCGATGCCTCTGGAGCTAATTAATCTAAAAGTCCACAATATTGGTGGAAGATGTAATACGTCTTGCAGTAAAAATCACTTCCTTTGTCAACACATGCCATGTTGTTGCCATCTGAACCTGGCATTACTACCAGTGTTCAGCGTACACATGGTGCACCGTGCACCCCATACATCAACTACCCTGCGCGGGGCAATGCGCAGACGTGTCACGCGAGTCATTCCGTACGAGGAAAAGTCATGCGGTGATCCAGGGCAGCAGCTGGGGGCGAGCATCGGATCCTATCCCTCGGTCGCCTACTCACGTCTTGACACCTCAAGCATGCAAGCTCTATTCAGCCATGCAAGGGCTAGTAGGCAAGGTTCCTCCGGCCGGGCTAGCATAGGTGCTGCTGTGACACTGTTGGCGTTTGGGCGCTAGCTTCAGGCAAAATCTGGCATAAGATTTGGTCACAGCGGCAACCACGGCAGGCTAGTCGAGGTAGCAACTGTTGCCAAAATCCCCAATGCTGGCACGGCTACTACTGGCTCCGGCTCGTGAACAGCACAGAGAGGGGTCGGGCGGGGGGAGAGAGAAACGGAGAAAGGGGTTTGGCCACTGGGCACTGACTGACCAGCAAGAGAACAAGGCTTTGGGCTCGCCTTCTCTAATCTCTACTAGACTAGAGTAAACACGGCGCAATGGTGGTCCCGGCGGCCGGTTTCCAATCCAAGGATAACAAGATGGAGTCTTAACCCTCGCTCTCACTGTCACGTACACATCCCTTGGTGCTTGCTACGGCCACCCCGCGGCTGTACCTGTGGTCTTGGCTTGCCATGTTTATTTATAGCTGCCGCTCAAAGCGACAGCTGGAGATCAGCGGGAGGAGGAGCTGAGCTGAGGATCGAGCTCAGGGAACAAGCAAACAGCCATAGCTCATATCCAGGTCGTGAGGGCAGGGGCTATTAGCCGGCAGTGATCTTCTTGTATCCGCCGTAGCCTCGATCGATCGGTTTGAGCTCGTGGATATGGGGGAGCAGGAGAACAACAAGATCGGCGGCGGCGGCGGCAACCACGCCATGGCGGTGGACGAGGCGGCCGCGGCGGCCAAGGGGAAGAGCCTTGGCGCCGCGGACCCGCGCCTGCAGGGCATTTCCGACGCCATCCGCGTCGTCCCCCACTTCCCCAAGCCAGGTCCGTCCCCGCGCGCACCCCCCTCGTCTCCAACACAATCATTCGGTTGACTCGCACGAAACCGCGCGCGGCGCGAGGCCTCGATCGGGCACGCACGCGCACACGGCAATGAAGAACGCGGAAGAACACGGGTTCATTTCTTCATTCCATTCCATTCTTTCGCGTGCATGCAGGGATCATGTTCAACGACATCACGGAGCTGCTGCTGCGGCCGGGCGTGTTCAAGGACGCCGTGGACATGTTCGTCGAGCGCTACCGCGGCATGGGCATCGCCGCCGTCGCAGGTAAAAAAATCGACCATCGAGCAAGCCACTGTCATCATCATTGGTTCATCATGACAAGCGGAGCCACCCGCCGCCTGCATGCCCGCGGCGCCTGCCTGCTCGCGACCACCACCACCACCACCACTGGCGCCGGCCGTTCACTTTTCCTTAATGACCCTCCTGCGGCCGCCGGCCGCTCGGTGTTGTGCTGTCGTCAGTTGCCGCCTGACGCTGGCGGGGGCACTGGGCGTGCGCGGCGCGGTGGTGTTCTGAGATTCCGTAATATCTTTGGGGCAGATCTTCCGTGCTCCTTTTGTCCCCCACGCTTTGTCGCTCGTTCGTTGTGATCAGCCGATCAGGTCATGTCATCACTCACCACCACCACCTCCACCTACGCATTTTTTTTTAATCTCTCGCTCGCTCTCGCCTGCAAATACTACAATCTACTCCTGATGTTTACAGTTAAAATAAATAAATCCAAAGCAGCTGCACCTGTACAGCAGTTGGGTTGGGTACTTGGTGAGTTCAATGTTGATACCAAGTCATAAAATATGCTGATACTACCATTCTACTAGTAGTCCTCTCTCATCATCTAGTATTCATGTGACGTTCTATCTGGCCCTGCGTAATAAATTCAGGGGTCCAATGCCGCCGAGCTCAGCTGGGAGGGCAGGTCGACGAGGACCATCTGCTCGCTAGCTAGTACTACGTGCGGGCGTGTGCGTTGGTTTATGGCCGCTTGGGGGGCCACGGCATGACGGCAATGGTCTCGCGTCAGGGCTGAGCCGCTGGGTCCTGTCTCGTGTCCGGCCGGGCCGCGCCACGGCGTCCCTGCTGCCCTGCTGGGGGCCGCCGGGGTTTTTGTTTGCCTCGGTTCGGTGGTCCAGCGGAATCCGCGCATTCAATGCCAGGATCGGAGGGCATGTCGACGGCTGCTGATTGGGCGGGATCGGTCGATCAAAGCTCAGCTCGGCGCGAAGCGATCTCACGAGTAGCGACTGTGCGAGTGGGACGTGCCTCGTGTGCGCCGGGGCGGGGACCGGCCGGCGCGGTGGTGGTGGTGGTGGCGGGCGCCGTGGTGGGGGCGCCGCCGCGACGCGATCCTGATCGAACGGCTGCGGTCGTGCACATGCGGTGTCGGCTCGACCCCGTTCTCGGACGCCGAGATGTGGTCGCGCTTTCGTTGTGATTTGTCCTCGCTTCCTAGTCCTCCTAGTCCTGTGATCTGCGCATGGCCTGGTCCCGTGCGGGGCTCTGCATGTGCACAGTGATCTCCTGTTGGTCTTGACAGCTGCCAAAGTAGAGCATCACTTGTGTGGTGGACTGTAGCGGTTGCTCCGAGGATTTGCTTCATCTTCATAAAAAAAAAACAGCTTGTCTGGTGCTTCATTGGCATCTTCTTGAACGGCACTGTCTAGGACGACCTCTATTTTTGCAGCCTTTGATTTCTCTTCTATTTAAAGTCATTATGGTTTTTTCTGTGTTACTTGATGTTATCAATATCAACTATTCAAGTTACTCTTTTGATGTCATGAGGATTGTCTGAAAGTATTTTTTACCGTAGCCATGCATAATTATGTTCAAATCTAACTTCATGTCCTCTCAAAATCAATTATCATGTGACGATTTTTTCATGTTTTGGTAGGCATTGAAGCTAGAGGATTCATCTTTGGCCCAGCCATTGCGCTAGCCATAGGAGCAAAGTTCATACCACTACGCAAACCTAAGAAGCTTCCAGGTGATGTGGCTGGAGATGTAAATACGAACAAAACTTTGACCCCGAAAATGAATATGACATCATATGCTATATACTCTAGACCATATCATGACATATATAGCAAACACATCGGCAAAAACAATTATGATATATGGATCTGTCACTTTTTAGTTCACCGTGAAACCCAAAGATACCAATATATGCATGCCACATGGTAAACAACATGCCATGGGATTGTTACTATGTGGAAGTATCATTATATAAGTAATATTAACTGTAATTTCTTCGAAAGAAAACCGTAACTAGCTAGACTCATATTGTAATGTGCAGTTTTGTTAAAGTTTCTACATATAATAATTGTTGCTTTTATAACATTGTAGGTGAGGTATTTTCTGAAAGTTATGTACTTGAGTATGGAATGGATTGTTTGGAGATGCATGTTGGAGCTATTGAACCCGGGGAGCGTGTAGTGGTTGTTGATGATTTGGTTGCAACTGGAGGAACTCTTTCTGCTGCAATAAGACTTCTTGGTTAGTAACTTATTAAGTACATGATATGTTTAATATGATATATATTTCAGGCAGCCGAACCTAGCATATAGTTGGTTGACGGTGTAATGTACGCCATACCACACCTAAATTAAGTCTGGCAAATTTGGATGCCTATTGTCTTGTTAATATATAAAGCCACCTAGTTGCTCCTAAGTCGGTTTAGTTGAATATGATATATATGTGGATGCAAACCATCAAATTTGCATGGTTGTTTATTAGCATTAGTGCTCTAAAATATGTAACGAAATCAGCATAAAAAAATATTTGGATAGGTGTGACACATATCTTTCTGGTTGATGTTTATTGTCTGGTAGTACTAATAATAACGGAAGACCTCAAAAGCACTACTATTGCACTTATATTTCTTCTGACATAATCCCTGTACTGTTGGAACTTCCCCCATTTGTTCATAGGTTTAATGCAAAGATGCTATTCTAACATCTTTATGTTTTAGCTGTGTGGAGTATATCAGTTGAGTATTAGAACAAACCATTAGTGCACAGAAATCAAACACTCTGTGCTCTTCAATCAATCATCAGCTGCTAATTTAATCATGTTTTTTTTTGTGGAAAACTTCAATGGGGGGAGTGTACCCCACCTGATTTTTATTGACTTATAGTGCTGATACCTATATTACATAAACTGTTTACAAGGGATTTTCACGAGGCTTCCTGGACCCTAGATTACGTAGGGGAAACATTTTTTCCAACATAAAACTTAAACCTATCACTCGAGATTTCCATTTATGAGCAAAGAAAATCTTTTCACCAGTGATTTATTGATCCTAGAGCGAGAAATTTAAAGGAAAAAAAAAGATAAGTGTAGTACAGGTTATATGGAAAAAAGGTTGATTGAGGTTGTACTTGTGTAGTAGTTCAGAGATGGTTGCGTAAAAAAGATGTATCGAGTATCTTGTGGTGTTGAGAAGCATCTCAACAACTTCGTGATGACATGTAGAGTGGAGGACATCATGTTCTTTTGACTATAAACGAAGTTTGTCCATAAGGAGGACAAGCTGTTTATTCATCATAGGACAAAATCTTGTCTGAATGATACGCTCTATGGGGTAGCTAATTACTATAGGCATGATTTCAATGAGACTGGATGCACCATCTCATTTACTTGATGTTACAAGCAAAAAGTTCATGGATAGGAATTGAGCACTCGTGTCTCAAGGAATAAGGAAACAATGGATATACCACTATGTTAGAAGTTTTCAACTATCTTCCCTTCCTCTTTTTATCCATCAAATTACAAAATGTTGTTTGTGTGTAGACTGTTGCATGCTATTGATCTTTACAATATTCGTGCTTGTGCATAGGTTGTGGTGTTTACATACTGTGTTCTCAGTTATATCATGAGTTACTAGAAAGAAAGCACTAGCCTTTCCATGACTGCTGATACTATTTGCATTTCCAGAGCGCGCAGGAGCTAACGTGGTTGAGTGTGCATGCCTCATTGGGCTTCCCAAGTTTAAGGTACAAATATAAGTTCGTTCAGAAAAGTTACCAAAATATAATATATTGCTTTTTCTCAAGGTCCACCAATATGCTCCTTACATGCACTTTAGTTAGCTAAAGGAAACTGAAGCAGTATTCGACCTCAGTCTGAGGGAGGAAAGGCGCAATAGAACACGACCAGTGTTTTTTTTTTTTTAAAAAAAACTAGTACATGTGACTGCAGATTTTTAATAAATGAAATGATGCCAGCTAGCTGACAATGTTTCCTCCTACGAGTAAAACCGAGAACCTTAAGGTCAAAAGACCTATTTTATCTGTAGGATGTAACTTCAGTGACAGATAGGTGCATATGTGGTCAGGGCTACAAGAACAGCTTACCTTGTATTTTTCCTATGGATAGGTTAGCTGATAGCCATTGGCCACAACAAAAGGAATATGGCCTTGTTTAGTTTCAAAAATTTTGGCAAAATGAGCACCGTAACATTTTCGTTTGTATTTAACAAATATTGTCTAATTATGGTTTAACTAGGCTCAAAAGATTTGTCTCGCAAATTATAGGCAAACTGTATAATTAATTATTGTTTTTATCTATATTTAATGCTCCATACATATGCCGTAAGATTCGATGTGATGGGGAATCTGAAAAATTTTGTAATTTTTTTTTGAGAACTAAACAAGACCTATGTATAAGCTGAGCTCTTTGGAATCTAGCATATGTAGGCAAGCATGACTTTGGGATGTTTGGTTGCTAATTAGTTATTGTTTCTATCTATATTTAATACTCCATACATATGCCGCAAGATTTGATGTGATGGAGAATCTGAAAAATTTTGCAAATCTTTTTGAGAACTAAACAAGACCTATGTATAAGCTTGAGCTCTTTGGAATCTAGCATATGTAGGCAAGCATGACTTTGGGATGTTTGGTTGCTAGCCATAGTTTACCACAACTAACTTTAGATAAGTGTGGCAAGCCACAAAAAGTGTGGCTAGCAAATTGGTTGCGACACTTTGCCAAACCTAAAGGAATCTTGCCACACTTTTAAACTCTATGATGTGGAGCCCAAAAGAATCATGCCTAAGCTTAGTTGTCAACCAAACACTTGCCAACTTGGTCAAACTTGCCTACGGTAAAGTGTGGCAAATTGTGGTTAGCAACCAAACAGCCCCTTGATGTTTCCATATATGATGAAATAGAGAGGGTTGTGGAAGCCTAGTGCCCTAGACCCTAGTCCACCCAAGTCTGCCTGTTCAATACTTCAATGGGAATAATTTAGATAAGGATAACTATTTTTTCACCTCGGTTGGTTCAGTTTTTTCATTTCTTACGAAAGACAGGCATAGCAAGGTGTATATATATCTACTACTGAGTTTTTTTTTTTTTTTACGTGCAGGATTTCTACAAGCTCAACGGGAAACCAGTTTACATCCTGGTGGAGTCCCGCAAATAGGACGCAGTAAATGGTCAGGCAAGTACTGCTCTTAAGCTCCTTTATACTTGAAACTTCTCTCATCATTCAACCCTTCAGTATTAGTGATTTTGAACATATCATGAAATTACAAAGCTAGGCAAGTTTGCAAATTCGAGCTTTGCTAAAAGATCACCTCATGGAATCAAATTTGATTTCCTGATGAACAGCAGCAGCAGTAGCGCACAGCCTTAAACCATGTATAGTTACCAATGCCAATTTCTGTCTTGTGACCTTTTCAGAAAAGCTTTCTATCTTCCCCTCCAAAGAAGCTCACAACTTCATTCATTTGCACGCGCAAGCAAGGTGGAATGCGCACCGAGAACTCCACAGTAATCTGTGTTGAGGCCAAGGCCAGATGTCATGTATCTTCATGGAGAGTGTGAGATGCATTGGGTTTGGGTGAAACGTAGTCACTGTACTTTTGTAGCACGTAACGTCTAGTAGTATTTTTAGTAGCCATGGCTGAAGAGAGTTTGTAGCTATTCCCGACTTCCTGCCAGGAACATCATCAGTGTTAGCCAGAGAAGGAGGAACTTATGCTGCTGCTCAGTTTTCTACCAGAATTGTCTTTTTTTTTTCTGTGCAGATTCAATTCTATGGTAAACTTTACTACACATCCACGTTCCTGTGCTGCTTGTTTTGCCTAAAAGACTGTTCAATCCTGGAAGAAGAGCAATCATACGTAATGCCAAGGACGGAGGACATAAGTTTCCCAATACTACTATATATTGGAGCTCCCAAGGAATATGCTACTGTGCAGTTGTACTCCACCTGATCAGATACTAGTAGTACCCAGGAAAGTTTTGGCCTTGTTTACTTCTCTAAATATTTTGTAAAATGTTTAGATTCTCCGTCACATCGAATCTTACGGCATATGCATGAAATATTAAATATTGGTAAAAAAGTAACTAATTATACAGTTTAAATGTAATTTGAGAGACGAATCTTTTAAGTCTATTTAGTCTATAATTGGACAAAATTTATCAAATACAAACGAAAGTATTACTGTTCACATTTGCAAAAAAATTTGAGGCTCTTTGTTTGAGCTCATCAGCCGGATTTATCAGTTATTCAGTAATATTTTTTCTCTCACAATAAATCAGCTAACAGTACTTTATGTCATGGCTTATCAGCCAAACGAACAAGACATCGAATGTTTGGACATATACATTAAGTACTAGATATATACTATAACTAAAAACACAGTTAAATGATAATTTGCGAGATGAATTATTTGAGCCTAATTAGTCTATAATTTGACACTAATTGTTAAATAAAATAAAAATGTTATAATACCTATTAAAATTTTAACACCTCAAACCAAATACCACATAAGATATCCTCAAGACTACCACTAAATTTTAACACCTCAAACCAAACATGTCCTCTAAATGTCCATTCCTCGACAAACACTACTGTGGACGCATTTTATTATGCTGGGTATGAAACATGCGCTCGTGCAGCTAATGATGAGGTGTTTGGTGAATGAGCACTGAGGCCCTGTTTACCTAATTTTTTTTTCCGTACCATCACTTCGAATGTTCGGACACATACATAAAACATTAAATATAGATTAATAAAATAACTAATTATACAGTTTATACATATTTGTGAGACAAAAAACTAACTGTACAATTTGTATGTATTTCGCGAGACGAATTTTTTAAACCTAATTACTCCATAATTAAACACTAATAATTATAATTATAAGTATATTACAGTACCTAAAAACTTTTCTTTTTACAAACTAAACTATGTCTGATTAGTGCGTTATGGAATAGTGTGGTACTCCCTTTGTTATTTCTACATATCACATTAAATTACTAGCTTTGACCATCCATTTTAAAGGTTTATTGTAGTTTCACAATATATAAACTATATGTTATAAAAAATATTTTTTATAATGAATATAAAATTAAGATAAATGACTTGTAAATAAAAATAGAAAGAGTATATATTAGAGCAGTCCTAATAGTTAAAACTAGTCATGGTTTTCATAGCAACTATATCTGCAAAAATATAGGTGTAGAAGTCATCACACACAATGAAGGTTTCTCTCTATAATAAACATTACTTTTTTTTCCTTGTCTTGCTCTAGCCATCGGGCGTGGGAGCTTGTGCTCATGGAGTCTGCACGGACGGCGAACGCAACAGCAGTCTGCACGGCATGAGAGCACCGGCAGCGGGCGAGCTCTTCTGTTGGAATGCGAGCGCGACAGCACCGGCCAGCGTGCTAGCGCGAGCCAACACGGTGGCGCAGGCGAGGTCCCGCTGCAGCTCGGGCGAGCGCGGATGTGGGCCGGCGCGACATAATATTTACTTAATCATGCAAAATAGGATTAGATTTTAATAAATTAGAAAGCTAAGAGCATCTCCAAGAGCTTTTCTAAATCATCATTTGGAGAGTCATTTGTATAAAAATCGCTTTCTATATTTTTTTTTACTTTCCAACAGTTTTGCTAAACCTCATGCGCACTTTAGAAAATCATTCTCGTCTTCTATATTTGGCTAGCGAAAAACTCGGAATAGACAATGGGGCCTTGTTTAGTTCACCCCAAAAAGCAAAAAGTTTTCATGATTCCCCGTCACATCGAATCTTGCGGCACATGCATGAAGCACTAAATATAGATGAAAGCAAAAACTAATTACACAGTTTAACTGGAAATCACGAGACGAATATTTTGATCCTAGTTAGTCTATAATTGGATAATATTTGTCACAAACAAACGAAAATGCTACAGTATCGAAATCCGAAATCTTTTACGGAACTAAACAAGGCCTGGCTACATTTGGATGACCATTTAGAGAAGCCATTGGAGGGTAGTTTTTCACTAAAATTGCTATTCCTAGCATTTAGGAAGAATATACAAAATCTCTTGGTGAAAGGTACATATGTCTATTACCTTGTCTTTTATTTTGTATAAAAATAGCCACAATACACTCTATTTTATGATAGAGGGAGTATCTCTAAATATATATTTTCCCTGTATACGATTTAGACGTCGTTTTAGACAAAGCTTGGGTCAAACATTAGGAATATAAATCATCAAAAACCTTTAAGTTATTGAGTTGCAAACTATATGAATAGATTTGTCTTGAAAATTATTTTATAAAAGTATACATATATTATTTTTTTTCTAAATGCTTTTATAAAAATAAGAGATTAAAATTATGTTTTTGGAGACCGTGCTTATCCTAAAGGATATCTAAATTATATACGAAGAAGTATATACACTGCTGGATTAATAATGTCGTACGCGCATAGGATACCCCCAACTTTCGTTTGGAAGATTTTTTTAAATGATCTTTCCTTTAGAAACAAACTCGATCGGGACTTGCGCTGGAGTCGGAATCCAACAAGGTATCTTGCACGATTCCGACTGTCAGCAGGGCCGCCGATCAAACTAAAATTCGTTTTCAATAAGGTTTAGATTAAATATAGGAATATAAATTATCAAAAACTTTTAAATTGTTGAATTTATAAATGTAAAATTTATATAAATAGATTTATCTTAAAAAAATAATTTTATAAAAATATATAAATATATATCATTTTTTCTAAATATTTTTTATAAAAATAAGCAGTTAAAGTTGTATTTTGGAGACCAATACCGTTGTGCTAAATAGCTTTTGAGTCGTATACAGAGGGAGTATATATTTATAGCTGAGGGTGGGTACTAGGCAATAATAAGCCTCCAAGATCAGATCAATTCTCGCTCTACTAGTCTGATCTGCGGCCGCCCCCTACAGCCTTGCCTTTGGCGTAGCGTCGTCCAGGAAGAAGAACCATGGTGGAACACGCAGACGACGCTAGTAAATTTGGATCGTCCATGTCGCCGTGTTTTCCTTTGCTCGTTTTCCACCACCATCCTAATAACGGCCAAGAGGACAACGAAGACGGCGAGATGCTGATGTTCAGCATATCCAAACAAAGCCTGCACACGAACATGAAGCGTGGACTTCTTCTAGCTGCAGGAGGCGGCGGCAGCAGCAGCAGCAGCATGTGCTGGGCCACGCCACAAGGATGGATGCTCCTCATCACCCAGTGCCATGATGACACCGACGATGACGACGATGCGGCGGTGTCTTCGGCTTGTCTATGGAACCCTCTCACCGGCGACAAGTTTCCCTTACCGGATATCACGGAGGAGGAGCACAGGTTCCCACAGGCCTGCAAGTGCCTGCTCTCCCACAAGGACCCAACACGTCCTGGCTGCGTCGTCGTGCTCTTCCATCCTTCCACGCCTGACATGTGGTACTGCCAGGTCATCGTCGACAATAACGACGACAAGACCAGTACCCGTTGGAGATGGAGGCATTACTCATATGACATTGGTAACTACAATTTACCGGAGGCATATCGCCCTCCAACGAAGATGGTGATTTGGGAGGTTGCTGCGTTCCAAGGGAGGCTCTATTTCATCAATTCATTTACAGACATGTGCGCCATCGATTTCACAAGCAGCAAAGACCACCCTGTGTTCCACTATTTCGAAGCACACAAGGTTGATTTCCCCGAAGGGATGTGCTTCGGGGCGGCCTGGCTGCTCGACTGCGACGACCAGCTCTTCCTTGTCGACGTCTCGTTCGTCGGCGTCGATCCTCACGATATTGGCGCCATCCGCGTGCACAAGATGGACTTCTCGTCGTCGTCGTCGACACCCAGCAACAATCCTCCTCGTTGGCACAGTGTCCGTGACATTGGAGATGCCGTGTTCCTCCTGGAGGACACGGGCTTGGCAACGCCCTGCCAGGCGAGCCTTCACGGACTGAAAGGAAACCAGGTCTACTTCATGAAGAATTTCGTGGAAGATGATGCTGATCTGTGTGTTTTTGACTTGGAGTCGGAGTGCCAAGAGATTACCCGTGTCCACCATCTTGACGGCTTGCTTCTCCACCGCAGACCGTTCTGGATTGTGCCACCAAGCTAGAAGGTGTTATGTAATCATATTTTGCAGCAAGTGCAGGGACAAAGCGATACAAGCAAATTGTATCTACCTATCTATCTAGTTTATATACAAGTCGTCTCGTCTGGTCTTCCTCTATCAAGCCTTTGTACCTTTGACAATGTGTTTTCTATATTACATATGATTTGCGTTTTGCTTGTGTTATGTACTTACGTGCTATATAAAAAAAAGACACATATGCTAGAATTCAGTCACGCTGCATTTGTACACGCTGCTTCGGTCCCGAATATAAATCCTGGTCCGTTAAGTTTTGTCAGAATGAAAGGAGAAGCGGTGGCAATTGGCGAGATAGATGGCGACGATTGCTGGGCCGCTGGTTCCATGTTAATCGACATGTGGAGGAAGGGCAGGATGCCATCATCCCACCAATACACTTTAGGGCCCGTCACAGAAGTTCCTAGCACCCTGAATCCCGGATCCTGTATTGTTCCATGAGGAATCCAGTTTTTCTTTTTTTTTTTGAAGGAAATCCAGCTCCCACTTGAAGCCTTGAAGGGATTGAATTCTTCCACAAATAATGACAAACAAGACTAGTGTGCTCAGTTTTTTTTAAGAGAGTACAATGCTGAGATTTGTATGAATAACAGACTTTTATTCACGCATTTCATTTGGAACGCGGGATATTTTGACTGTTCCTGCGGTTTTTCTGTGAAATCCAACTGTAAAATTCTTGCACGATTCGCCCTTTATGTTTCATGGATGGATACTCTCTCAGCATAAAGCTCACGGAAAATTGAATGAAAAGATATACCACAATATATTTCTCTCCGGCAAGAGCATTACACGGTTACAACTTGCAACAGATTTGAACTCAAGTATAGTACAAAGCAGGGCCATGGACTAGCCTCTGGATCCAATCCAAAGAACTGTGACAGAACAAAGTAATAAAACCAAAAAAAAAAACAAGCAATTCGTGTGAGCGCGCGAGATCGATCGATCACAGCATGGGGAGGACCATCTGGAGCAGGGGAGCCTGCCGGGACCGCCGCTGCCGCGCCTTGAACTTCCTGATGGCCGCCTTGAGCACCCGCCTCCACCCCTCCTGAACCCCGCCCAAAGCAACCAGTGGGAACCCGCGTGATGCTCATGAAGATTTCAGCAAAGCTTAATGAAGGCAAGTGGCTACTACCTTCGCGGGGGAAGGCGCCGGCGGCGAGAAGTCGAGCCTGGCCCTGCCGCCCGTGTCGTGGAGGTCGAGGAAGGACCCATCTCGCCGCAGCCGCCTGCGCCTCCACCTCGACTTCCCGCTGCCGCCGGCCGAGTCCTTGAGCCAGCCGCCGGCCCGCGCCCTGCGCTTCGGGTTGGCGATGAGGAAGTCGGTCGAGGAGTTGGCCGCCTCGGCCTCGCAGCACGCGCCGCCGCGCGGGACCTTGTTGAGTGGGGACCAGATGCCGCTCTGGGAGTAGTCGAAGTCGAACGCGGAGGGGTCCGGGAACTTGCCCAGCAGCTCCCGCGACATGGACGCCTCCAGGTACTCCACCGTCACCACACGCTCGACTACCACCACGCGCGCCGCGCCGCCGCCGCCGGCTCCGGCGTTTTCCTCGGCTGTGCTACTCATGCCGATCACTTGTGGGGAGGCCTCTCGACTTTGGGAGTGGGACAGTAGTGGGTGTGGAAACAGAGGAGGATGTGAGCGCGAATGTGGGAAGGGGAGAATAGAAGGGAGCAGTTCGCTGCGAAAGTAACCGTTGGGATCGCTTTGGCATTGGCGGGCACACTTGACCGTTGCCATCTGGATCGCTGGGTAACTCTGCTTCTGACGAGTGGGGTCGGTCCTTTGTTTGCAGAAAGGGAGCTAGGCCTGTGAACTTGGCGAGAGGGCCATGTGCGTCGATGGTACTACTGCTACAGGCTACAGCAAATGAATTTCTCGCGTGGAAGTATACCGTGCTAATATAACGTGCACGTGCTTGTCCGTTGGAAAAATCATGTGATCGTGAGCCTGTGTGCGTAGGTAAAAAGGTTATTGGAACGATTATAAAGCAACTTTTTGATATTGGACCTGTTTGGTTCCACCAACTAAATTTTAGCTAGCTAAAATTATTTTAGCTACTCTTGGGTGACTAATGGAACTAAACTATTTTAGCTCTTTTTAGTCAATGTGTTTGGAACTTTAGCTACTAAAGTGACTAAAGTTTAGCTAGCTAAAATTTAGTTGGTGGAACCAAACAGGGCCTTTATTTTCAAAAATGATAGATTTTATTTGCCTTAATTACGGTGGCAAATTAGATTAACCAGTCATTGCAGATTAGATTAACAAAGTAACTTCAACCACTGGTTGTTGTCGAGACTATTTTTGAATTTGTATAGCAAAATTTTTTAGAATTTGTATAGTAAAAAATAGGCTACAATAGATGTGTTTTTGGTTTTATAAAATCATCCCTTAATTTTTTAAAATGGTAAGGCTGTTGGGATCTTTTCTTTTTATTTTTTTTCTATTTTACAAAATAACTAAATAATAGAATTTGTCTACTAATTTTAGTCAAATTTTTGGAGTTGCTCCCCCGTTCAATAGAGTTATAGACGGTTCCTCCGCATAGTACCTAGCAGCCGTTTTTACGTAGTCAATCAAAATAAATTAGGAGTCAATGAATCCATTATTTTTTTTTTGCTGGCTACGGCTCCTTTATGCATAGAAAGGAAGTCATTTAGAGTCGTGCCAAATCTAAAAATCTAAAGCAATTTCTGTCTTCTGTGATATACGATCGAGAAAGTGAAAGTGTTGTGAAACGGCACTTGTGCTATCTTTTCTGCCAGTCACGAATACACAAATACGTTTTGACCAAGATTTGATCAATCTGTTGAAACTCTGCCTACAACTGCTTTGAAATTATTTTAAAATTTATGTGTAGATTTGTGTCCGAAGGTGTACTTTTAATTTCATCATACATTGATTAGATAATATATAAATATTTCTTGACATTATAAGTAGCCAAGAACAACAGTAATGTACCAAAAAAAATTAGTAGTAACTTAATCTAGACGAACAATCACAAACATATAATAAGACACCAAAATCACGAATACCCATCCCGTAAGGCCTTGTTTAGTTCGCAAAAAAATTTTCAAGATTTTCCGTTACATCGAATCTTTGGCGCATGCATGGAGCATTAAATATAGACGAAAATAAAAACTAATTGCACAGTTTACCTGTAATTTGTGAGATGAATCTTTTGAGCCTATTTACTCCGTGATTGAACAATGTTTGTCAAATAAAAACGAAAATACTACGGTGGCCAAAAACCAAAATTTTTTAGAAAAAACATTTTTTTTCCGAACTAAACAAGCCCTAAGTTCCATATCATCGCCGTATCAGAGCCTGAAAGTGAGCGTCGGCCGCCTGCCTCACTTGGCACCGTTCTTGTTGGTCCCCTTCCCCGCGCCGTTCGGCTTTGCGGCGCCGCCGGGGCCTTTCTTGTTAGCCTGGTCGCGAGCCGCGGCAGCTGGCAACTTCTTCTTGTACTGCTTCTTGGTGGCCGGCGTCGACGCCTCCATGGCCTTGGACGACGGCGCCCAGGCTCCTGCTGCCGCTGCAGGCTTCTTGCCGGCTGCTGCGTCCTCTTTAGAAGTCTTGGTTTTGCCAATCACGTCGCCGGGGTCGTTACTGTCGAGCACCGTCCATGGGTTGAAGCTGGCATGTATTCCCGCCATGTCGTGCGAGTGCGAACGGATCAAGTCGAGGTGGTCCGACGACGACGTGCGTGCGTGGCTGGAGACACGGAGGCCGCGGCCGGTGATTTCGATCAACAGGATGTCGCGTGGACTCGGGAGAGATTGATGCTTGTTTGGCCCAGGCGATTAGTATTTATGGACCGTAGAGGCCGAGGAGCCGTGAGCGGAAACGAGAGGCGGACGAGGACTAGACTCCGATTCGTAGTACTACAACAGTCCCGTTTAATGGAAATCACGCTAGAGTAAAAATCCCTCGGCGTTGGCATACAGAGACAAGGCGAGTTGAAGAAGTAATTTCAGAGACACGTATTTTATATGCTTCCGGGTTTGCTTGGGTTTATCGGCACTGCTTTTAATTTCAGTTATAGAACAGTGTTTTTCTATCAGAACAAATCAGCATTAACAGCTGAATAATTTAAATTTGGGTTGGGTTTTTTGCACTCATCAAGCATTTGAATATAGTAACATAAGTAGAATTATCTCTGAAACGTGATTTCCTTTCCGCTAACTTGCTTAACCTATTTCATATATACATTAGAAAAATGATAATATTAATTACAACTCTTTTAGACCAGTGAACAAAAAAAAAAGGTCATAATGCAAACACGAGCCCAAACTTTAACCAGCTTCACAAGAACTTTAGACCAAACGAGTAACTGAGTAAGCTAAAATAGTTTAAAGTTTTAGTTTATAACTTTAGCCAACTAATTTTAGACCACATGATCTTAATGCAAACACAAGCCCACGATCCTATTAGCAATCAGAGCTCTCAACTAGCACCTTAATTTCTGGATTCAACTTCTATGTGGGCGAGAATTTAAGGTAGACAATATCAACATCGAATGTGCGCTACTGATTGAGCGTTTTAATTCTCTAAAAAAAGACATCTTGTACCACACTACGTATTCAAATGAATCCATGCCTAGCATACGCATTTCCAAGAGTTTCCAAAGCCTACTCCCAATTTTGATTTGTTGGGAAGATTGAAAAAACCTACTCTACAACAACTCTCTATCTTAACTCCTAATCTTCCCACACATGGGAAAATGATCCAGCCATGCAGAAATATTCAATCCGGAGGTGGAAAGATGTGTGTGTGGGTGGGTGGGGGGGGGGGAGAGAAGATGAGTAGAAGTGTAGAACAAATTTCTCAGTATCGTGGCATAGCTGAGCTTAGAAGTGTAGAAGTGTAGAACAAATTTCTACCTCCGGTTGCGAACAAATTTCTCAGTATCGTCGCTTCTTTGAACGCAAGGTGCTTCAAAGAAGCGACGGCGCCGGTTGCTGAGCTGCTGCAACTCATCAAAATGGAGGCGGATCGCTGGATTGATGCAGGGGCACTGGGGTTAAGGGCGCTAGCTGATCGTTAAGAGCCTGAACTCCGTCTTTTTGCACTTGATAGTTACTTTAGAATGTAGCCTCAAGATCCCCCGGCTAAGCCGGTCTTTTTGTACTCAAACTATTTCCTTCTTAATACAATGATACACAATTCTCTTGCGTATTCGAGAAAAAAAATGTATAGAGAGAAATAAACTATATAAGTTTTTTTTCAAATTGGAAACTTTTACGTCATATTGTCCTCTATATGTGATCTATACGTGACACTGAAATGTGAACTATTTCTCGTCAAATTCTAGGTCCCCACTGGATATGCGTGCAGGACGAAATTGGTACATTATATTCCACATTCACTATTATATCTCATAATTTTCTTTATCGGATCTTAGAACCAGGTACGGATCATTAAGATATTGATATCTATCTCATGACATATCAAAAATCTGAATTTTTAAGAATCTGGATTCAGATACCGTCGGAAATTAAATGTTCGAATTCAGCTATGGATTAACTATCCAAATAGTGTTTTGACCATTTTGAGATGGACAGATCTCGGAAAATATATGTGCTTGTGTACATGTGGTTTGTGTCAGTGTGTCATCCTTCTGATCCTTGTAACCTTGAATTTCAATACGGAGGTTTTGAGTTGACTTGAGTCAGAAGGAGTAATGTGTACCGATTGAAATATTGCTTAATTCGCGAATATAAAGATATTTCTATAAGTATAAACAGAGTTATTGTATATTTAAGGGACTTACTAAAATTTAGGTGTCTAAATCTTAGTTTTCTTTTAGGCAACGGTTGCATATATTTATATTAAAAAGTCGCGTGGGACAAAATTGCAATTAAAAAAAACCGTTAGACAAAATTATAAACTCGACAAAATCTTATTTGGATTGACACAAAGACAATTGATATTTTACAATTATTTTTATAGTCTGACAAGGATAAAATTTGGTAATTGTGACACAAAGACAAATAACAAATTATAAAAATAATAATTTACTTGTACTGATTGGTGGTACATAAGGGTGTTGTCTGAAATCATTTTAAAATTCAAAAACCTGAAATATAGGAGAAGTGACATTTAAAATAATCTTATTTTTCTTTAAAATAAGACACCTGTTGACGCGGCGCGAATATTGATTGTCAACACTACTACCTATTTTAGAAACACGATACGCCCATTGTTTTCATTATGTTCAGTTGAAGGCATCAATTAATCAACTCCAAACAATCCAACTACTGTACTGCATTCACCCAGGCCTTGTTTACTTCCACCCAAAAAATCTAAAATTTTTTAAGATTTTCCGTTACATCGAATCTTTAGACGCATGCATGAAGTATTAAATATAAACAAAAAATAAAAACTAATTGCACAGTTTGTTCGGAATTGACGACATAATTCTTTTGAGTCTAGTTAGTCTATGTTAAACAATAATTACCACAAATAAACGAAAATGCTACAGTGTCACGAAATATTTCCCTTCACGAACTAAACAAGGCCCCAGTCACTGACATTGACTCACGTTAAAACTAAGGTCTTGTTTAGTTCGCATTTTTTTTGTTTTTAGCTACTGTAGCATTTCGTTTTTATTTGACAAACATTGTCCAATCACGGAGTACCTAGGCTTAAAAGATTCATCTCACAAATTACAAGTAAACTGTACAATTAGTTTTTATTTTCGTCTATATTTAATACTCCATGCATACGACCAAAGATTCGATATGACGGGGAATCTTGAAAATTTTTGCGAACTAAACAAGGCCTAAAGCACCAATGTTACTAAGGCCTTGTTTAGTTCTCGAAGGAAAAAATTTCGCGATACTGTAGCACTTTCGTTTGTTTGTAGTAATTATTGTCTAACCATTGACTAGCTAGGCTCAAAAGATTCGTCTCGTCAATTCCGACCAAACTGTGTAATTAGTTTTTGTTTTTATCTATATTTAATACTCCATACATACGTCTAAAGATTCGATGCGACGTAGAATTTTGAAAATTTTTAGATTTTTGAGTGGAAGTAAACAAGGCCTAACAAAGGTTTCCCTCTCTGAATTTCAGAAACCCAATAATAACGTACTACAATCAGCATAAACCAGGCCCCCTACTTCAGCGACGGGAACTCGGCAAGGTCGTACAGCCTCGGCGCGGGTGCGTCGTCGTCCTTCACTGCCGCACCATTGGCGTGCCGACCTCCCTGCTTCTGCTTCCTCGCGCTGCTGCCCTTCCCCTGCGCGCCCTTCTTCTTGCTGTCCGCCCGAGCTTTCGCGTTCGCCGCCGGCGGGGCGCTGTCGCACTGCTGCCTGTTCCTCATGATCTCCCAAGCGGAAGGGTAGGCTCTGCCGAAGAGCTGTTCGGTGAGGCTGGCAGGCGCTGCCTGCGGCTGCTCGACGCAAGTGTCCCCGGGGTCGTCGGTCTCCAGGAGCGCGAAGTGGTTGGCGCCCGCCGCCTTCTTGTTCTTGTTTGCCATGCGGTCGGTCGGGAGCGAGCGAGCTACAAGCCCTTTTTTCTGTCTGATGATGATCTGGTCGACGAGATCAGAAGATGCTGGCTTCTGCCTGCCTTCCTAGTTTGGCGTTGGACCGTGCTCGTGAATATATAATGTTGCGGTACACGCGTAGTTCGAGTCGGGTTCGGTCGCGCGAGCCAAGGAGAGAGGAGTCCGACGTCGTCGTGATACGGCTCATGTGCGTTGGCCTTTTCGGCCCATCACCTCACGATAGAGCAAAACCAGGTCCAGGTGTCGCTCACGTGGGCCGCATGCTGCCGCGTCAGACAGTTAGAACATGGCCCACTCTCGCATCCAAGTCACAACTGACAGTCTGACACACAGGCGGACTCTCTCGGTCACGCACGCACTCAGTCACGCGACTCGCCTTGCCTTGGCGTGCTGCCTGCTGCCGCCTGCGTGCGGCGTGCCCGTGCGGCCGTGCCGTGCCGAGCGACACTGAGATCAGAGACGACAAGCAAAGCAAAGCCAACGGAGTCGAGACCGCGATTACTAGGCACACTAGCTAGTTCGGGCAGCGAGCGGGGTGACGACGGCTAGCTATGGCGTGCTACTCCGCCGTCCTGCAGCATCCGCTGGGCTCCTCTCTCACGCCGTGCTCCGCCTCGCGAGCCCCACCACGCCTCCAGCGCGTGGGCGTGGCGGCAACCCCCTCGGTCGCCGCCTCCGCCCGCCCTCTTGCCCGCGTCAGGATCTCACCGCGCTGCGCCTACTCCGGCGGAGCCGGCGCCACCCCTGGTGGGTCTGAGGAGCTACCCGCAGCGGCGCTCCGGCGGGTCCTGGAGACGCCTGGTGCGCACCAGGCGCCCGCCTGCTACGACGCGCTGAGCGCACGCCTCGTCGAGCGCGCCGGGTTCAGGGCCTGCTTCACGAGCGGTACGTGCTCGATCTTTTGCCTCTACGGTGGCAGGGGGGTCACTTCTCGTTCTCACCATCCGAGACAAATCGCTTAGTCACACCCGCCTGCGATGCATTGCTGATAGGAAAGGAGGGTGCATGAATCTTCACTGAAAGTCACACTTTCCGCTGCAGGTTTCTCAATCTCTGCTGCACGACTTGGGTTACCAGATGTTGGTCTCATCTCTTACGGGGAAATGATTGATCAGGGGCGTCTAATTACTGAAGCAGTTTCAGTCCCTGTGATCGGTGATGCCGATAATGGTTATGGGAACTGTATGAATGTCAAGAGGACAGTGAAAGGATTTATTAATGCTGGTTTTGCTGGAATTATTCTTGAAGATCAGGTATGCTTATCAAATACTGCAGATAATGGTTACTAGTACATTTCTCGAAGATCACATTGGTTTTGGCTATCTCCTCTATCCTATGTTGAAATTACTGTTTAGAACTTGCAATTTCTGGACCCTAAAATGTAAGTGATGCAGTTGCAGCAATTGTTGTAGTTTGGACTCTAGAGTAGGATTCACATCACAATCAACCAGTGTTTAATTTCTCTATATATCAAATTGTTAAGCTATGTAACCTTTACTGGTTATGCGTGGCATCATGATAGCTCAGTTCTGTTCCCTTTCTTGAAGTTTCTTTTATGGTGATATGATATATAGCATTCTGAAGGTGTCACCAAAAGCGTGTGGACATACACAAGGAAGGAAGGTTGTCTCAAGGGAGGAAGCAATTATGCACATAAAAGCAGCTGTCGATGCCAGGAATGAGAGTGGCTCTGATATTGTTATTGTGGCAAGGACAGATTCTCGTCAAGCTTTGTCTCTTGATGAAGCATTATGGAGAGTAAGGGCCTTTGCTGATGCTGGAGCAGATCTTCTATTCATTGATGCCCTTGCCTCAAGAGAAGAAATGAAGGCATTTTGTGCTATCGCACCTGGAGTTCCAAAAATGGTTAGATATGTTCTATGCATCAGCATTTTCTGGTTTTCCATATACTTGCAATGCCTTCATCATACTCTGACTCTCCTGCAGGCCAACATGTTAGAAGGCGGTGGTAAAACTCCTATACTGAGCCCTGTTGAACTGGAAGAAATAGGTTATAAAATCATAGCCTATCCATTATCTCTGATTGGTGTATCAATGCGTGCAATGGAGGTTTGTTTTTCATTTATATATGTGAATAGGATGATTCCTTTTTATTTATACATGTTATTATTTCATTGCACGATTAACTGCATCCCAAGGGATGCACATTATATTGAATGCCATTAGCATTTGGGCAAAACGAGGGATATCTTTCGAAAAAAAGGAGGCATCAGCATTTGTGTATGCATGTGATGACCTTGTGGCATAGAAGCAAGCATGAGCCCTTGTGTAGTTGTTAAATTTGCTGTGCAGATATTTGCTCAATTTCCACAGTGAACTGAACTGTGTAAAGATGCATGACCTGCAATTCTGCACTCTGCAGGATGCTCTTATTGCTATAAAGGGTGGTCGCATACCTCCTCCAAGCAGTTTGCCATCATTTGAGGAGATCAAGAATACTCTTGGGTTCAACCACTATTATGAAGAAGATAAACGATATGCGGTGACACCAGCCCAATCATTTTACGGGACTGGTATGGAACTTAGGACTTCATTCTACGTTGAATATGAATGAATTCATTTAACTTGCAACTCCTCAATTGTAGGCTATGATAATTATACAAGTGAACCGAAAAATCCAGGAGATTCCAGGTCCAGGGCTGAAAAACCACAAGAACCTGTTATTGACATATTGCCTCAGCTCTATGATATTGGTTCCAGTGGCAGCAGAGGACCTTCAACTGGAATGTGGTCTCGAACTCTTCGACTAAAGGTTACAGGAAGAGATGGAGTCCTCAAAATTGATGCCAGGATACCTGTAAGTAATCATTTGCTTGACTCCGGTGTTCAGTATCTGGTAGTGAGATTGAAATTTCGATAAACTCACTTAAACTGACAGCTTGACATGGGACATACATGTTCTCAGTTGCTATATTGTTTCTTACTCCTATTTTCTGCAAATATCCTGTAATCTACTAACTCAAATACCAATTAAATGGTTACTCCCTTTAACTTCCCTTTTCTACCACAGGCTGGGTTCTTAGAAGGGATGACAAGAGTTATTCCAGGTTTGTATTATATTCTTAACCAAACCATGATTCTGTAGATGTGGCTGTATTTTCCAAAGAGAAAAAGGGAATCTGTAGATGCACTTGTTTTATGTTTCATGTGGCAATCTTCTTTTGGACATTATGCAGGCTTGGCTGGAGCTAATATCATGGAAAGGCTTCGGAATGCGCCTATTGATACAGACAACCCCCAGAATGGTCAGATACTGCTTGATTTTGAGGACGCTATGGGAGATAGGATCCAGGTGTTTATTGCATGAGCTGATTGTGCTGTCTTTGCTGGAATGCTCGTACACAGCAAACTCTGAAAGCATGGGTGTTACAAGTACGATCAGGGTACATGCATCTTGCTATTTAGTGCAATCCTATCTAGCAGTTGGATTAGATAATTTGGACATCAATTATGCCCGAGCAAACTAGTATTTACAAATGACAGACTTGTTCCTATTCATTGAGGCTGGATGTACATCATTGGGATTCCATTAAAACACAGCTGGGGACTGCAGGATAAGTTTCTCCGTAGCCTTGTTTCTGTGTTGAAAAAATCCTGAAGTTGATTGGAAATAAAGAAGTAAACTCTTGTTGAGTTATGAAATACATCATCTTTGGCTCAACTTATGATAGTACCAAACAACAGTGACTGTCATCGACCCATATCTGAATCTCGCGGGGTCGTCCATTATACCCTAATACTTACTTTATATACCCTGTTTCTGTTGTAATCCTTCTCTATGTTACACTTTTTCTGCCAGCCAAGTGTTTTTCTCTCACGTTAAATCAGCGAACAGTACTTTCAGTCATGAGTTTTTACTTTTTAGACAAGCGAACAAGCTCTAAGATGGGATCCTGATTCGGTGATTCATTAACACTAGTATATATACACAACCGAATAACTGCATATTCACCGGCAATTTCCCTGCTGAGCTTGACGCGCTCCTTGTACTGCTCTAGGCTAGCTTGAGCTGCCATGCTTCATCAAGCATATCCAACGGATCCTGGCCGTCGTTGCTCCTTGCCTCTTTCCAGCCTCCTGGGAGGCAGCCAGTTGGGTTTCAGCAACCTTGACTACACCCGTGCTCGGCATGGCCTCCATGGTTTCCAGCAGCGTTTGCCTCGATGGCCTCCAGGGAGCGGCCGTCCTATTCCTCCATCAGACCATCACTCGGCGGGTCGTTCGGCGCCTGATACTTCAGAGTTCATCCGGGCTCCCTCGCCCTCGTCACAGCTGGGGTTCTTGCTCTCCTTCCTCGTCATGCTTTCGCGGCATCGTCATCATGGCCAGTCTCGTCGCAGCTCCAGCGCAGGACCGGGGCCGCCACGTGGCAGACACCCCTGCCCAGGCACAGGCACCCCACGGCGCAGCGTGACGCCTCGATCGACGCGCCGGTACGCGCGCTCCGCAACGGCCAGGATGGACTCTCCGCAGCTGCGCATGCAGCTGGCGCGACCTCGGCGGCGGCGTCTTGGTGTTGCTCTCGAAGGTCATCCTCGTCCTGCAAACGCAGCTCGTGCATCCGAAAAATCGCAGACGAGAGCACATGATGAAGTTGGACGATGCTGCGCCGTGCAGCGTGCAAATTGCACCTTGGGTGGGGTCAGGGAGACAGGTGAGGAAACGAAGCGGGCCGCGCCATGTGGCTAGTGTGTTGCCCGTGTGTGATTTTTGCGTCCGCTCACCGGCAGGTAAGTGTAATCACGGCTGCACAGAGCTTGGCCGTGGGCGTGGCAGTCGGAGGCCTGGACGGCTACCGCTACCGACGCCGAGCGTTGTGCTTCCGGGCAGGAGCGGAACTGCGTCAACACATGCTGGCCAGCTTTCGTGCCAGGGAGGCTGGGACTATCACAGGTTTTGGCCTCGAAAACGGGCTTTCCTGGACTCACAGGAACCAAAATAGCTCGGGTATTTTTGAATACGTATAAAGCGGTCCATCACGAAGGATGCAACCAAATCATCGAAAACGGGATTTCCAGGATTTACCCTGGAAACAGAACATAATCTCTGGTATTTTTTTAAGACAGCTGCTCCATCACGAAGGATGCAACCAAGCAACCAAAGGATCTAGCTGGTTGCAGGTATCAGTGGAAGCAGCTCTGCACTCCTGAACTATGTCCTCTGTTGACACAACTTGTCAGGCATCAAACCAACAGAGATTATAATCCAAGATGTTGATAATTACTCGACATCAGATCACAAAACACTTGATAAGGTGCAATAAGTTCCCTCACTCATTCAATTGAGTGGCAAAACTTCCGACAAGGTGAAAAGGACAGGTATGTAATCAACAGCCCCCAATAGTACTCAAACTTGCAAACAAGTGCTTTGCCTTATCGCCAGGATATCGCAGAGCACGAATAAAACCTAACATCCAGTATGGAAACGACACTCACAAGTCCAACCATAGTATGGAAGAAAAAAAAAGGAGCAATACTCTCATGTGCCAGATAACCTTTGGAAACACCACACTCAATTGCAAACTGGAGATAGTTTGTTATGGCTTTCAAAGTTAGGAGATAATGCCTTCGGTCAGTGATAATGCAGCAAGCTGATTGGTCGGGGTGTTTGGGTTTTGCTGATGGGCCACATTGCGTAGAACATCCATCGCCTCAGCAACCTTGGACTTGAGAGCATCAGGGGACTCGAGCAGGTGCAGGACCTCAGTCTGATCCATCTCCAAAAGCATTCCAGTGACCTTTGCTGCTTGGTTTGGTTCCAGTTGCTCAACCAGTGGGTATAGATTTTCACCAAGTATCTAGATGAAAAACAAAATGTTCATGATAAGCAAAAAAGAATTAACATTATAGGATAAAAAAAGTATCAATGCAGTAGCTGTTAATGTTTTTAAACCTATACAAAACAATCAGCAGAAGCAGAAAGGCTACTGCAGTACTACACCACCATACAGATCCAAGTTAACTTGATATTTTAAGGTCAAAACGGATGATAAACCAATCAACTGAAAACCAAGTTCTAGATACTATTGACTATGCAGTAGAAGTTGACACCAAACAGGGACATACCGTTCTTTGCTGCTCAGGATTAGCATTTGCAAGGGCAGAAGTCAGAGTCCCAATTTGGGCGGCCGGTGATACGGCTGCATCTCTCACAGGGAAGCCTCCCATATCATATGCCTGGATCATACCTCCAGCAACCCCTGGCATCGCTGGAGCTTCAGGCATGTTGCGACCAGTTGGATAACGGTACATCCGTCCGCGCGGAACAATCTGAGAATCATAACAAGATACATCACTTCATTTTCACTCTCCCATGGAACAATAGCCAGAACTGTCCCATCCACCGGATAGCACAAAGGTGTAGATGTCGGGAGAAAAAGGAAGCATGGTGGAAAATGAGCACCACAAAGGACTGGACATAACTGGCTAACAATCTAAGTGAATCAAATTTTCTACCATGTTAACCATTTTCCAGTGACAGTAGCATCCTAACCACCCAAGTATAACTGTGGAAATTTGATGGGAAAATACCTGCTGCTGAAATGGTGGCACAGGTTGCTGGCCCTGGGCTCCAGCTCCACGCCTCATACCTGGGCGTGGACCCTGTTGGCCCTGTTGGACAACCGGAACGAAATAATTTGGCATATGGGGACCACCAGGCCTCATGCCTGGAACAAGCTGTTGCTGGAAACCAAATCCTGGCTGGAAGAAAGTGCAAATACCATCAATATCCATTTAGTTCAGCACATTAGCTAACATAATTAAAATGCTTCATGCAACATGAACAAAACAGGACTACCATAACAAACTGGTTGCCAAATGAAGAGATTTGCAAGTTGTTTCTTGCATCGAAACTAGGATTAATATAAAACAGGCCATATACAAGGAAAAAATAATGAACAATTGACACATGTTGCTAACCAACTGAAGGTGAGAGGACCATTATGTGCAACAAGCTTCATATGCCCCTTTAAGCACACAGAATATGATAGAAATTGTTAATTGTTAACCCAGGCTGCAAATACCAGTGCTGGTTGATCTTCACAAAAATTACTAATTCTCATGTTAAATGACTTCTTTTAGGGGAATATTCGCGTTTTAAAGGCTGTAGACAAAAAAATGACCACCAGGGGAAAGACCATCCTCACAGCATTGCTTTTAAAAAAAAACGTAGATAGGGATTTAATCTGAGGGTAATGTTAAAAGAGTGTTCATGGTACCTGAGGGGGTATCATAGCTGGCGGTGCTTGTCCATAGAAGAGTTGCTGAGGAGCCATAGGAGGGTACATTGGAAGCCGTGGGGCTAAAGTGGGTGTCATTGGTACTGCAGGGCGCATCTGAGAAAACTGTGCCTGGGTAATATAGGATTTGTAAATGTCAGCAAAATAATATGACAGATAGTCTGAGACTGCAACAATTTTGTAAATATTTTAACATATTACGCAAGGAAAATAATTTTCAAGAGCAGGTCATTTATCAATGAGTTTAGTACAAAAGAAGACATCATTATCAGAACAATAGGAGGCCAAAACCCTAAACCCTAAGCCATGCACACTAGTATGCCCCTTTAGACCAAACAAAATGTTTAGATTCTGAAGTCTACTTCAAAAAGTTCCAGAAGACATTTTAAGGTCGAAAAGAGCTTTTTTCTGGAGATATTACATTTTGAAGTTAAAAAAGATGAACACCTATTATATTGGAAATAGAGGTGATTCTTTATAAGGTCAATATTTGTTTGGTGCTTCAACATTGTCCGAGATCACAAACAGACAATCACTTCATACCTCTTCTTTCAATGAGAAGCTAATAATTTTATGTACCAAATCTATAGTAAACACTAAACACTCATGTCTATTTTCAAATTTGATATTACCACAAGAAATTCAGCTGTTAGGACACTTACCTGCAACATCGCTTTTCTATCTTCTTTGCGCTGTGCAAATGCAACATACAATGGTTTTCCAGATATCATTTTGCCATTCATTTCAGTTAACTGTAAAGAAAAGAAAAATATGTCAACCACATGTGACAGATAAAATAGATAATGCAAACTTCAGGAAGTGAACTTACAGCCTGAGATGCTTCCTCACGAGTTGAGAAAGCAACAAATCCAGAGCCTTTGCTGAGACCATTTTGGTCACGCATCACCTATTTCACAAATATAGTTAGTCAGCACATACCATCAAAAGACAAGAGGTAAAAGAGAAGGGAAATGATGATGGCAAAGCGTAAAAGTTGATCAAATCACCTTGTACGAAGTAATTTTGCCAAAGTTGGAGAACAACTCACGAAGTTGATCATCTCCAATGCTATCATCCAAGTTCTTGAGGTACAAGTTCAGTCCTTGATATTTGTCAGCAGCATCTTTCAAGCTTTGCTCAAATCTCCTTTTTAGTTCCATCTCTCTTTCTGACTTCTTCTGAGCTCTTCCAACATACCACTCTTTGTCATTTATCTTCTTACCATTAAGTTCCTGAACAGCACGGGAAGCTGCATCTGGATTCTCAAAATTGATGAAACCAAAGCACCTTGATTTACCATCCATGCCAATCATTACAACAGCACTTGTAATACTCCCATATTCACCAAATACTTTGAGTAAATCTTCCTTTGTGGTAGACTCGGACAAATTTTTCACAAAGACATTGTTAAATTTTGTCTTGTCAAAAGAATGATCTCTTTCTTGCTTGCGAAGAAAAGGTCCAACAAAAACAGGCTTATCATTTATAAGCATCCCGTTTAGACTTTTTATAGCATTCTGTGCAGCTTCTTCTTTTTCATACTGAACAAAACCAAAGCCTTTGGATTGGCCTGCTTCATCCATGGCTACCTTACATGAGAGAATGGTTCCAAATGAAGAAAAGGTCTCATGAAGGGTTTTATTGTCTATTGTCTTGTCAAGATTCTGGAGAAAAGACAAAATAATAAGTCATTAACCAAGCAGATTATTCTTGGATGACAATGTTGACTATATAAAGTTAGAAACTACTAGATGATCAAATACCTTTATGAAAATGTTAGCAGATCCACTCCTACGGCTGCTTGGGTCACGGTTTGAATACATCACCCTGATAGGCTTGTTGTTAAGAACAGCAAAGTTCAGCACTTCCAATGCTCTTGCAGCTGTAAAATGGAATAGTTAATCAGACATCGCAAGCCTTTTTGATACTAAGATAAGAAGTACCAATAGGCAAATTACAATAGTAAATGACACAAACAAGCTTTATGGTGTATGATACAGCGAGGTAAGACACCAGAACTAAACAGTAACTCCACTGTAAACCATATATTTAGCTCAGTTACCCATTGTCTTCCTTTAGGCCCATTTTCCACTATGCTGCACCTTATACTCTTTTAAGGGCTCAGAATTTCATTGTTGAATTTGAACTAAACCCTATGGCATTGTTGAATTTGAACTAAACACTATGGCATTGTTGAATTTGAACTAAACCCTCAGAATTTCAAGAGTGTTCTTCGTCTTATCTAAGGTTAGGGACATAGCCAAAGCCAAGTGAACTTTAGGGTGTGTTCGTTTCATGGATAGTTTTGCCTGTACTCAACCACATGAGTGAGCCTCGCCTTGCCAAACCAGGAAAGCCAAAATCACTATCTTACCGTGGCAAGCCAAACAATTCACCAGCACAGAACCCAAGGACAGCTTGCCTGGAACCAAGGGCGCGCTTCCACAGGATTCCTAGCCAGGCACGGCGAGGCCAAAAGCTCAACCAAGAACCAAACATGCCTCTAGGGAGCTGCTTGGTCCCCAGCCAGCGTTGGCCACGCCACAGCCACGCCCGATGTGGCGCCACCGCATCACACTAGACGACGAGCAGGAGCAGCAAATCGACAAGAGAAAAGTCTGTGATGGCCAAAACATGGACAAGAACCAAACAGCAGCTTTGGTTGGTGTGGCAGCCGCAGTTTAGGCATGATGTGTTTTGGCTGCCAACCAAACACGCCCTATGTATTTGATTAGGGCTGTTACATTCCTATTATGTCTACGTAATCTAACATCAGTTAAGAAAACACCTCAAGGCCAGCTGTATAGGACTTAGGACAACAAAATCCATCAGATTAGAAAGGTATAATTTTTTCCAGCATACAGCATACACAGGTCCATAATTACCTTGTAAACACAGCAAACAAAACTTGAAGAAAAATTTTAAGCAAGGCTGTCTTAAACCCCATAGTCTATAATTATACCATATCACAAGGCCCTAGGATATAAGAAAACTAATTGCCAGCCGCCCATATTCTCCCCTTGTATCAAACCAAAGGAATCTAGGTGACAAAATCACCCTTTACGGATATACCTAAAATAATAAATCCCAGGGGCATTGCACCAGGCAAGACATCCACTTCTGACAGAATGAATTATTCAACATTACCAAAATTAACAAACACAATCAATCCACCACCAACCAAGTACCTACTGAGGGGATCACTTGTAACGTGCACTTTACAGATGCCATCAGAATTATCGTGTCATATTTCACCCAAACCTAGCCCAATCTGATCAGGCCCCTATCCAACAACGCCCACATGTCGACGAATCCACCCACCCTGATGAATCAACAAGATAGAAAGGAAGGCCCCCACGAGGAGATCGCAACCATACCATCCAAGGGGTTGCTGAAGTTGACGTAGGCGTATCCGAGCGAGCGGCGCGAGGTGACGTCCCTGCAGACGCGCACCGACACCACCTGCCCGGCCTGGCTGAAGAGCTCGTACAGCTGCGAGTCCGAGACGGAGCCCTCCAGGTCGCCCACGTAGAGCGACGTGGTCGGGAGCGGCTGCGCCACGCCGACGCCGACGCCGACCGCTCCCGGTGAAACCACCGCGGGGACAGCGCCCGGGCTCCCATTCGGCACCGCCACCGCCACCGACGCCGCCGCCGCCGCCACTTGCGCCGCCATCGCCTCGACCAGAAATTTTTTTCAGATTTTTTTTTCGGAAACTAAACCCTAGCAATCGGATTGGTAACTCGCTCGATACTGATAGATCTCGCGGATTTGGGGATTTCTAATTTTTTTGGTAGTTTTTGGTTTGCGGGATACAAGAGGCCGCAGGCGGAGAGCACGCGGGGGGGGGACGACTCTCTCAACGAGAGGGCGAGGCGATGGGGGTGGGAGGTGGTTATAGGAGGAGAGAGAGGAGACGGAGCGGCGCCCGCGCCTAGGGTTTGGTCGCGCCAGTAACAGTGGGCTCGGCGCTCGTGCACCAGCTGGCGCCAGCACTGCCGTCTGGTCTGCTTGGTGGCTTGGTGCTCCAGGACCAGGTCCGCCCGGTAGTGCACCGGCTACGCGCGGGGACTCCGATGTGGCGGTGCCGTGCTGCGCGCTCTGTGCCTGTCTGCCTGCGCTCGCAGCGCGCGTGGTACCTTTGCTTTGCGATTGCTCGGCCTTTTCGCGTTCGGGGCCTCGGGGCGGTTGGATTCGTGGCACATTTCGCTCGCAGTTGGCATATTTCGCTCGCAAACCACAACTGGACTCTACACTGATCTTGCGTCGGGTCGGGTTGAATCTTGGCTAATTTTATTTGGGCCGGGCTGACCGAACGGCACCAGACCACCCCTGTGTTCCGTACGGGAAACTTTGCGTATCGTCCCTGGACACTACAAAATTTTCTCGGCCTAGGCCTTGTTTAGTCCCCAAAAATTTTGCAAAATGTTTCAGATTCCCCGTCACATCGAATCTTTAGACGTATACATGAAGTATTAAATATAGATAAAAATAAAAACTAATTGCACAGATTAGTCGGAATTGAAGAGACGAATCTTTTGAGCCTAGTTAGTCCATGATTGAACAATATTTGTCAAATACAAACGAAATTGCTACAGTGCTCATTTTGCCAAAAATTTTGGAACTAAACAAGGCCCTATTCGGCTGGCGTTTGTGCAGCCGCAGCTACCACCCCTTGATTCGCCTCTCTCACGAGCCACAACAGCTGATGACACCAGCCGTCCAGCTAGTATAGTTGTACGGTATCTGCATGCCACGAGAAGAGATGTTTGTTCAAGATTCAAAAAAAATTATGGTCGGGCTGCCAAGGCCCAGTTTTAGCTTTCCCAGGTTAGGTTCAAACTGGGTGGGAATCGTAGTCCCCGGTAAAATTTATTTTGCCTTCAAAACATGTGCTCTCACTCTCTCCTCCATTAGATTCGTTTTGATAACTCTCTTCTCCATTAGATTCGTTTTGAGAAGTATGCAAATATACATCTCAATGCAAAATTGTTTTAAGATGTGTATTTGCACACTTCTCAAAGCGAATCCAATGAGTAGGAGGGTGAGGACATGTGTCCTTAAAGACAGAAAAAACCGCATTCGTAGTCCCCCACCCCCTAGAACATGATTCGAAATACACATTTTTTCCATTTCAAAAGCTGATGATGAAAGTTTTTCAATAAATCATGCGTTCAGTTTGTATATCAAATCAAAAGGAAAAAAAACATGCGTTCAAGTTGATTTCAGCTTGTGCAGTTATGGTCACAACATCCCTCAAAACACCACTCCGACAGAATCAGTAAGAAGAACGGATTTATGTGTTTGCTTGGATTATATGTGGTGGGGACCCATGTGATTAGAGAGTAAAAGATAATAGCAGATGAAGAATGCACCTTTTCCTCTTACTAGGACCAGTTTAACATGGCTCTTAGGAGTTCTAGCTCCTCATCAAATATAGCTAGAGCCAGAGAAATAGAAAAAACTAACTTCATTGGCTCTTTCTCCTTGTATCCATAGTTCATTTTAAGTCAAAGTTGTTTTTTTGTTACAATTACTCAACAGTGTTCAATAGGGCACAAGAAGCCGAGCCTATTAAAACCGAAACAACTATCTTCAAAAATAAAGCTCTTACTTTGTGAATATTTCACGAGAGATATTTCAAACCATACCCCTCGGAGCCCCTATTTTTCAAGGTAATCAACGAACTTTTCTAGTTTGAATTGTGCTGGCTCATTAGAGCTGTTTTTTATGAACAAATAATAGATGTTTGGAAGTGAGAATAAGAGCACCAATTCTTTAGAAGGATGGCAATACAAGATCGGGCATACACGCCAACTCTTGAGGGGATGGGCCAAACACATTAAAGGCAAAAAACAAAAAGGAAAAAAAGCTAACACATATGTGTTAACTTTTGACAAAAAGGGTTGAGCATTATGTTCTTTCCTCACATGAACATGATATGCTTCGCTATCTGAAAGATAGAATATCACATTTGTTAAGAGAAGAAGAAATAGTATGGTTCCAAAGTTAAGAAATGCAAGACACCTAGAGCCTGCACCCCTCCTTTTTGCCAAGATGCAAGGTTCTCCGCTGTGGTTCTTGGTTCGCTGGCGAATATTTCGGCCATTGGATGATCTTTTGATGGCTTGAGGTTGGTGTTGCATCTTTTCCTCCCTGTTAGTCGCTGGTTGCAGTTTTCCTGGGTAGATGATCCCGTCTCTAAATCTGGATTCCATGGAGCTCTCTGGTCTCTCCTTTGCGGTTGGTTTGAAGGTCCAACAAAAGATTCAGTCAGTGCTTAACTTGCCGGTTTCCAACCCTGCGCTGGGCAGGGACTCGTTCTTCTTGGTGGTTTCCTTTGGCAGATGCAAGTTCAAACTCGCTTGTTCTTCAGTGGGTCTCATTCTTCAAGCTACTATTGGTGGTCTAGCCTCTGATTTCAGGGTCTTTCAGCTAGGGGATCGTGTTTTTCGCTTTGTGGTTTCTGCTGCGGCAGTCGGCTTCTTCATTCGGGATCTTCAGGTCTATGAATGCAAGCTTTACAAACTGTTCTTCCATCTCTGGGGCAATGGAGGTCCGAACTGACGGTGGGAAGTTAAAATTTTTATGAAAGAAGAAGAGGATGCCTGGGAACCAGCCACTTCTTCCTTAAAGCTGAAGAAATCATTTGTGGACGTGGTTAAAAACATCCCTCTTACTGGTGCTAATTCGATCCCTATGGGTCGACGGTCAGTTTTTGATAGAATCCGGTGGCCGGAGTTCTCCAAGCCAGCGCCGCCGGCAGCTGCTCCTAGAGATGGTCCCAGTTCAACAGCTGGCTTTGATTTGAATTTTTGTTCAAGATGCTTGTCCAAGGATCACCAGAGGCACCGCTGTAATCAGCCTATGAGATGTCGTGCGTGCATGAAGCTTGGACATGTTGCTGCTAGGTGCATGATTATGCACGTCCACCGAGGGGGACAGTATCTGCAGTCCAAAGATACGATGCAGAACAAAGATTTTTGGCCTAATGGAGTAGAGGCAAATCTGAAGAATTTGAGCTGGCATGACAAAAGGAAATCGATGCTGAGGGACACTGCGAACTGGTTTTGTTCACCTACTGGGCCGGGCCCTTCTATGTCTCAGTCCCCAAAATCTTTCCAGGATTTGGTCAAGGCCTGGAATCCGGGCTGGGCTCGAGGGGAGCTGCCACAGCCAATCACTGTTCCTTGGGTGCTCCCCAGCCAGTCTAGTGAAGTGGCCCCGGAAGTGGAAGAGACGTACCCCCAGGACCCGGAGCGGTGGACGCTAAACTTTGAAAACTCAGCCTCCTTGCCTTTAATCGCCACTGACTCTACTCCTATCCTTTATGCTACTGAGCAAGAACAGAGAGAAAACCCCAGCGAAATACTCAAAGTTCCTACGGCTTCGGAGTCATCCATGGCATTTCAACGTTTTGATCCCCGCCCTTTCATCCCGGAGAACTTGCAATGGGTGGAGGTCGAGAACCGTGTGCCGGTGGCCAGGGCGGTCGTCTCGGCAAGACCTCCACTGCAGAACGAAGACCTAGCAATTGTCAACATCGACAACCTACCTGGTAATGCCATTCAGTTCCAAGCCGTAGAAGAGGTCCTCACTGAGTTTTTTCATGAAAGAAGAATTCATATCAGGGAGATTCAGCCCTCCACTCTGGGTCAGGCTTTGGTTAGGTTCCATCATCGCATTGATAGAGATAGTCTGGTCAGTCTGGGGCCTATTCCTTATTTAGATGTCCACCTCACTTTCACTGAACACAACAGAGGTAGAAACTGGCGTAGGGCTTACTTTAATACTGAAGTCTGGCTGATGCTTCTTGAGTTTCCTGCTGACTATTGGGAGCATAGTCATATTCAGAATGCTTTGTCATCTTTTGGGAAGCTTCTGCATTGGAGGAATGATAGAAGTAGATTAGCGAGGTTAATTCTCAAGGCTAGGGTGCTGGATCTGCAATCGGTCCCACAGTTCATAGTCCTTTCTGACACCCTGAGTCTAGAAAGCGACTCCTGGACTGTGCAATGTGAGATTCTACAAAGCAGGCTGTTAGGGGAAGGACCTCAGGACAAAGATCCCATGCCTATTCATCCAATACCTGTGGGTGCTCCTTTTGATTTCTTTGGTTTGGGCCAGCCTGGTAATGGGCCAATACAGAATCTGCTTGAGGATCAGGAGCAGCAGGAGCAGCAAGAAGGGATTCAGAATCAGCAACAGTTCGGGCCTCAAGTTCAGAATGTTGATAATCTCGGTTGGGATTTATGGCCCCAGCCACAACAGCAACAAGAGCAGGTGGCAGGACAGCAAGAGTTACAAGTAGGGCAGCATGGAAATTTGGCAGAAATCAACCTTAATCTGGCAGTAGAGGATGTGGATGACCCAATTGAGGTCATACTTAACCCAGCCAATCAGTTGAACCATGACGAGTTCTTGGAACTAAATGACTTGATTAATAATGCTGATAATGAGGAAATACTGATTCATCAGGCTCCTGAACAAGAGGTTGTAAACCAGCACCAGCAGATGCAAGGTGATCTGAATTTCATGGCTCAGGAGCAGCATCTGATGAATATTACAGATTTAGAAATGCAACACTTTCAAGTTAATCCTGATGACCTCATGGAGAATGAAGTAATTATGGCTGAACATGAAATATTGAATGGCAATGACCCTGATCATCCAATTGATAATCAAAATCTGGGCCAGGTCCTTGATCTTAATGTACAGCCCATGGAAGAAGAACAACAGCCTGCTGGGAATTGGCAACCCATTTTGCAGCCTATGGTTCAGCCTGATGAGCTGATTGAAGGGGAACAAATTCATGGGCCCCTAGAAGGCAATCATGTGGGCGAGGAGGGTGCTGATAACCAGGCCCCATGGGCCCAAAACTTGTAGGTGGGAAGGGTTCTAACCTTTGGCCCAGAAGCTGATCCAGTGTGGGCTGAAAGAAGCAGAACTGCAAAAGCTACCAGGCTGTGGGCCAGATTATTTGCCCAAGGTAATGCTGATTTTACTCACATAGCTATACCTTCCAACTGGACCAATTTCTTTACTGCAATTCTGCTATCACCGAACTTTTACAATTGGGCCAAAGAATTCTTATCTTCAAAGACAGTGTCATGTCTGGGGTCAGATGATGGAGTGGTGGATTTTCACGTGCCAGAAAAATGTCCTAAACACATCTCATGTGCTACAACATCCGAGGAAGAATTGGTCACCAGTGAGGAACAAAGGAGGAAGCTGCAGGATGCAGGATCCACCCCTAGGAAGAAATCTGCTAAAAAAGCTTGCCCAATAGTGGAGACTGAGCTGAGAAGGAGCAGCAGGGGAAAACAGGTGAATCCTGGTTTCAAAAAAGGCACATGTTCTGATAGACGTTGTCTTTTTTGCTCCCCTAATCCTCCTACTCTGTCTAAACAGACCATAAGGAAGCTTGGGAAGGAGATAGGTCAGTTGGATGAGGAACAACTTCATGATGATGCACTGCTGGCCAAAAGGGGGCAGAAGAAGCCAGTACAGCTGGAGGAGGACCAACTTAGTGAGAATACCATGAAGGCCAAAAGGGGGCGAAAGAAGACTGATCAGGACAACCAGGACAGTGGAGAGGAAAGCTCCAACAAATTCAAGAAGAATAATGAAGACAAGAACTGAAGATTCCAGGCCTCGAAAGGGACATCTATTTTGCTTTAGTTTCTGTTATTGTCCTGTGTGTAAGGCTGAAATGACTTTAAGGCCTTGTAAACTGATGGTTAAGGGGTGCAAGGTTCTGTGGCTGAACTTCTTTACCTGCACTCAGTTTATCTTGGACATGCAGGGGGAAAACCCCTGAACGCTTATAAGTTGTGTGTTTTTGCTTGCTATTATTTTAATCTGTCTTCTGAGATACCGAAATTTATGGTTTGGTTGAGGAAAAGGGACCTGCGCTGGATGGTCAGAGGGCAGGGACTGGTGCAACTAGGCTTGTTACCAGATTTTTTTTTATCCGCAACGCGCTCTCGCTGATGAATCCACCACAGACCAATAGAAGCTGGAATTTGATGAGTTGGAATGTCAGAGGTCTTAACTCTAAGGAAAAATGGAGTGAAATTAGGGACAAAATCATAGAAGCAAATTGTGACATCATCTGCTTGCAGGAGACCAAAAAAGAGGATTTTAATCTGGCGTTCATTAGGAATTTTTGCCCAGCAGATTTTGATAAATTTGAATTTCTGCCCTCTATTGGGGCCTCAGGAGGAATCATCATTATTTGGAAAGGCAGACTTTTCAATGGAGAGTTCATTTTCAGTAATCAGTTTGCCATCTCAGTTGAAATCTCTTCGCGTCTGAGTGATGATCATTGGATAGTTACCAGTGTTTATGGCCCCTGTACTTCAGAGGGAAAGAAAGATTTCACGGAATGGCTAAAACAGATTCAAATGCCTGATGAGTTAGATTGGCTGATTGTTGGTGATTTTAATCTAATGAGAAACACACAAGACAGGAACAAAGGAGCAGGGGACCTGGCTGAAATGTTCATGTTCAATGATGCCATCAGCACTCTTGGTCTTAATGAAGTTACACTTCAGGGTAGGAAATTCACTTGGTCCACATGCAACCGAACCCACTTCTGGAAAAGCTGGACTGGGTCTTCACTTCTAACTCTTGGAACTTAAAATACCCAGACACATCTGCAATTGCTTTAACCAGAAATCCATCAGATCACTGCCCTTGCCTGGTCCAAATCTCAACTCAAGTACCAAGGCCAAAGGCATTCAGATTTGAGAACTATTGGCTCCAAATGCCAAACTTTCAGAACCTTTTGGAAGAAAGTTGGAACAAGCCCACTGCTCAATCGGACACTGCAATGACCTTATCTGCTAAGTACAAGAGATTAAGGAAAACTCTAAAGGAAAAGCAAGCCTCGTTGTCCAACCTGAAAAATGTCATCCAGAATGTCAAGAATATTATTCAGTTCATTGATGTCCTAGAGGAGTTTAGAGATCTCAGTCTCCCTGAATGGAACTTTAGAGCTATTCTGAAAGAAAAACTGCATTTTTTACTGGAACAGCAGAGAGGCTATTGGAAACAGAGAAGCAAGGTGAAATGGGTCAAACTTGGGGATGCAACTACAAAGTTTTTTCATGCTAATGCAACAATTAAGATGAGAGCGAATCTGATTAGGCAAATTGAGAAGGAGGATGGTTCTCTAATCACTGCACATAAGGACAAGGAACAGTTATTATGGGAAGAGTACAAAGAGAGATTGGGAAAGGCAGAACCTATTAGATTTGGGTTTGACCCCTTTGAACTACTAGAGGCAAGAGAGGACTTAGCTTTCCTTGAACAAGCTTTCAGCATACAAGAGATTGAAACAACTATCAAATCCTTTCCCAATGATAAGTCTCCAGGCCCGGATGGGTTCACAAATGAGTTCTTGAAGAGATCATGGGGAGTAATAAAGGAGGATATTTTCAGGTTTTGTAGCTCATTCTTCCAAAATGATGTATGCCTCAGAAGCATCAATACTTCGTACATCACCCTGATTCCAAAAGTGGATGCACCCAGATTTGTCATTGATTTCAGGCCCATATCTTTGCTAAATTCCTCTCTCAAGCTGGTTACAAAAATGATGGCTAATAGACTTCAGTTAGTTATCACGAAGTTGGTTCATAAGAATCAGTATGGTTTCATCAGAAACAGGACAATTCAGGACTGCTTGGCTTGGGCTTATGAATATTTGCACTTGTGTCATCACTCCAAAAAAGAAATAGTGGTTCTCAAACTAGACTTTGAAAAGGCCTTTGATAAAATGGAGCATAAAGCAGTTCTTAAGATAATGCAAGCCAAAGGTTTTGGGGACAAATGGATTAGCTGGGTCCAAGATCTTTTCAGCTCTGCCACCTCTCAAGTGCTACTCAATGGGACTCCTGGGAAAACAATTCACTGCTTAAGAGGAGTCAGACAGTGTCGACGAAAGCTAGTCGGCAGTCTACCTTGGGGTATACCCACGGTAGTAGTTTATCGGTAGACGGTGCGCAAACTACAAACTCGATGGTGACGCAAGACACGGACAAGCTTTTTATCCAGGTTCGGCCGCCGAGTTGGCGTAATACCTACGTCCTGCGTCTGGTTGTATTGATTTGTGCTGAGAGAATATGATGTCCTAGGGGGGTCCCTTGCCCCTCCTTATATAGTCTGGAGGGCAGGGTTACAGATCTAGAAACTAATCCTAGTCGGTTACAATTGCCATAGATAATTCGATATCAATTCCTATTCTAACCGACTAGAATCCTGCTTGATCTCCACGTCTTGTTTCCTTGCGCGAAACTCGGGCTGTCGGATCAAGCCTTGAACTCGTCTCGTAGTGGGCCAAGCTTCCTGGCTGAAGTCTAGCCGTAAGGGTATAGGGGTTTATACCCCCACAGCTAGTCCCCGAGCGCCATGTATTGTGATGCAACACGCCGTCTTGAGCTTCTTCGATCAGCGAGACTTGTCGTCTTCAATAAGCGGGGAAATCGCCCAAACAGTTGCAACGGTTCCTTGACCAACTCGAAAGACAGTTGATCAACGTTGACATCGAAGAAGCAGGTTGTTCGAAGAATGCATGGTGCTCTAAAAAAAATTTCTTTCCTGGTGAAGTGTGCCCACTTTGCCTTTCTGAAAGGTAGAAGCATAAAAAAAGCAAGCAAATTCACCGCTAGGTGAAGTGTGCCCACTTAGTCCCCGAGCCTGGTAGTAGGTGGCGTAGGCACGTGGTGCCAGGGTCAAAAGAAAATTCCCCAAAGTAGTTTTGAGACTGAGATGCATCGCTAGATGCATCGTACCGATGTAGTCCCCGAGCTTGCTGGAAGGCGAAGTATGAGCCTTGTAGCAAGGTCTAAAAAATTGAATTTACCAGTCCCCGAGCATGTCATGCTCGTCTGCAATCGAGAAGACCAATCGACCAGTCCCCAGGCACTTAGTGTGCTGCTTGGAATTACATGTTACTATACTGTACGACCAGTCCCCGAGCATCGAGTGCTCAGTGGTCGGTGCATGCTTTAAAGCTTTGAGCTGATAGACTGAGCGACCAGTCCCCGAGCGTCGAGTACTCGATGGTCGGTGCAGTCCTTGAAGTTCTGAGTTGATAGACTGGGCAACCAGTCCCCGAGCGTCGAGTGCTCGGTGGTCGGTGCAGTCCTTGAAGTTCCGAACTGATAGACTAGGCAGCCAGTCCCCGAGCGTCGAGTGCTCGGTGGTCGGTGCAGTCCTTGAAGTTCCGAGCTGATAGACTGGGCGACCAGTCCCCGAGCGTCGAGTGCTCGGTGGTCGGTGCAGTCCCCGGATTGCTGACTCACTGGCGTATGTGTCTTCTTACTTTTGAAAAGATCTTTCCAATTAAAGTTGACGTGACGGGGTCTCCTGACGATATGTCAGACGGATGCATGAAAAGCTGCACCTGGCAACTGTACAACCGCTCTTTGCATGGTTTGAGAAAAGGAAACCATCAATTGGTACGAAAACTCCGCCGCATTAATTGTCTATAATCATTGTAAACCGAAACGCCGCGTCCGCCGCATGGCCTGCCCACTTCCCGAGAATACAGGAAGTGGGAGAGGTGGGGTCGCGGGTTTATAAGGGCCTAATAGGACCGCCTGTACCGCTTCTCCTGCCATTGCCTTCAAACCTTCCGCTCTCATCTTCTCCAATCTCCTGCATCTTCCTAACTCCAGCCCACATTCGCACCTCTAATGGCGAAGAGCGACTCCAGGAAGAGGGCCGAACTGATGGCCAAGGAGTGGAAGAAGTCTCGCAGCACCACAAAATCTCTTGGTGACCTCGTCGACATGGGGCTTCGGCACGGCGCAGAGCTCGGCGGCTGGAGGGCGCCGGAGGGGGAGAGCTACCCCGACCCTCGCGCCGGTGAGATCGTCGTTTTTGAGGATTTCATCAAGAGAGGCTTTGGTGTTCCTGTTCATCCTTTTCTTCAAGGTCTTCTTTTGTACTATGAGATCGGGATTTGCAATCTGCACCCGAACTCAATTCTCCTTATTTCCACCTTCATCCATCTGTGCGAGGCCTATGTTGGCATAGAGCCGCACTTTGATCTTTTCCGGTACCTTTTCTGTCTGAGGAAGAAGGGAGCAGTTGGAGGCTCCAAGGTTGCAGGTGGAGTATACCTCAACCTTCGTGATGGGATGAAGAATCGCTACCTGCACTGCCCATGGAACACCTCCTTGACCGAATGGTACAGGAAGTGGTTCTACGTCAGGGAGGAACCGGGCAGCTCCACGTTCTGCGACGTGGGGTACGTTCCCGAGAAGAGGACGAGCTGGACCGACCGCCCAGAGTTCGACGGTCAAGTGGCGGATCTGATGAAGCTGATCGACTGGTCGCGCCTGGATGGGCTTGGCGTGGTCGGCAACTTCATTTGCCGCCGGGTGATGCCCTGCCAGAAGAGGGTGCACTCGGCGTACGAGTATGCCGGAAGCGCAGACCCGACCAGGATGCGGTCGGAGATCTTGGAGAAAGCGGAGGTACAACAGCTGCTGAACGAGCTGTTTAACTTCGCGGATGGGGGCTTCACCCGTAGCAGTGATCGGGTGCAAGCCTTCAAGTTAGGACGACCAGCACCAAAGGTATGTAGCAGACTCCGTTTGATCATTCGTATATCGTCTGCAGTTGGCTCATCTCTGTTGCTTTTGCAGGTCGGTGATGTCGACCGGTGCGTGGTGTATGTATCACTGGCACCGGGGATGGAAGATCCTGTGGGAGAGGTCCCGCCAGAGGAGGATGCTGCTCGGTGTACTCATTACACCAGCAGTGAGGAAGACCGAGCCCGCCCCGTCCCGACCTCCGAGGAGAGGGTAGCGGGGAAAAGGCCATTGCCGGCGGATCCCTTGCCGACACCGGAGCTGCCGGCAGACCTACCGGCGGAGAGCAGCCAAGCGCCGAAACGTCGTCGGCTCGTGCGGATCGTCGACGACGACGACGACGACGAGGAGGCTGCGCCGTCGTTGGTCCGGCGGCCTCGGAGCCGCCCAGACACTGCGCCGGTCGCCACTGATCGAGTGGCCAGCGGCGCCGCTGCCCCGCAAGTTGCCGAGGTGGGGGCACAGGTGCCGACCGGCCGGGCGAGGAGGAGGTTCACCGCGACCCATCGTCGGTCAGACCTGTAAGTGTTCGACTTACGTATTTTGGACTCCTCCCTTTTTTTTAACTTTAGTTCCTGTAGTGCGGCATCGGATGTCGACCCTGGCCAAACTGCCGGCCAGGGAACGGGCGAGCCTGCCCGCGGTTCTGGGGATGCAGCCCCCCAGACCACAGAGCAGCCAACAGCTGCAGTCGCGCCTGGGAGCACCGAGGGGCTCCCGAGCGCGGCGCCGACAACAAGCAGCCCGACCAGGGCTGGAGAGGCTCCCCCAACTGACTCCTCGGAGAAGGGGAGATCTCCGACCGCTCCTCCTGCCGGGGGGAGTGAAGTCCCCCCGCCGCCCCGAGCAGGAGCCTCTTCGGCTGCGGGCTCCCCAGGTCTGGTCCAAGGGCCAGTAATGCCTGGGACCACCACCGGGGGTGACGCAGCACAGGAGGAAGAAACCCGGGCGGCCTCCGACGACGAGGTGGAGGAGATCGAGGGTCGTCCCCGTGATGGCCGCCAACACGTGTATGTGTGGCGCCAACGCGGGGATCACTTTATCGGTCATGAGGAGGTCGCCGAGACCGAAGAGGCCGCCAGGGTGGAGCGCGCGGCCAAGCGCCTTGTCGACGAAGTCAAGGTAAGCGGCTTTTTGTACTGCTGCGCATTCTTTTGCCTTGTCTTGCTTGATCGTTGTATGCTTGCTTTGTAGGACGTAATGAAAACGGCGAAGTACCGGAAACGGTGCTTTGACCAGATAGAAGGCGTCATGGCCGAGAACAAGGCCCTTGCCGCGGAGGTAGACCGGTTGCGGGCGGAGGTCGGGGAGAAGGTGGTCGAGATGAGCGCCGAAAAGGAGCGTCGTCTCGACCTCGCTCGTCGTCTGGCCGACCAGTACGGGCTGCAGGAAGGTTAGTCACACGCTCCGAGCAGTTTCGCGTACTTGTATAGTTTGCTTTGCTGACCAGTTTAGGATTCACGCAGACTTGGAGGAGGAGGTGGCGAGCCTCCAACAAGAGAAGGAGCAGCTCGGCCAACAGCTCGCCAGTGCACAGGAGTCCGGGCGGCGAGCGGAAGAGGAATTGGGTCGAAAAGACCGGGAGTTAGCTGGTAATGGGTGCCGCCTTGTTGGTTGCTGCCTGCCCCTTTGCTTGTCTGATATGCCGAAAGTAACGTTTCGTTTCGTTTGCAGTGCTCAAGGTGAACACCAAAAAGCACCTGGATGACCTGATCAAGGACCGGAACTCCTGGAAGGTCAACTGTTGCAGGATCTGGAAGGGAGTGTCCCCGGTCCTGGACCTGATCAGTCCCGAGCTCCCGGAGAGCCAGCCCCGCGCGCCGCAGTTGACCCCGGTCGAGAAGGCGCAACGGGCGTGGGACTGGCTCCAGCAGTTTGTGAAGGACGCCGGGGAGTTTGCCGGCGCGCACGTCCTCAGCATGGTACGCGCCCACTACCCCCTGGTCGACTTGAGCAGGCTGGAGAAGGGGTACCCGAAGGAAGTCGGCCCACAGGAAGCGGACGAACTTCGGGGTAGTCTGCTGGACTTGTCGTCGACAGTGATCGGCGACATCAACCTGTGCGGAACGGCCACTCCTCCAGACCAGCCGAGCTCAGATAGGTCGGCCAGGGAGTTGTCGGGCGCGTCCGTTGCTGGAGATGGGCGGTCGACGCCTGCGGTCTCGACCAGCCAGGCGCCGGTGGCCCCGACCCCTTCGTCCGGGCAGCAGGGCCAGGCGGGTGATCAGCCCGAGCAGCTAGGCCAATAAAGTAGTCTGTAGGAATAGACTAGTATCTGCCCGTCAGGGTATTTATTGTAAACTTTGTATGTAAAGTTTGTAATAAAGTTTTCTTTTTTGTCATGACTGTTGTTTTGAGCGCTGTAAAAATATCTGAGTGACGTGTCACCGTATTTGTCTTGGTTGTCGCCAAGAGCATCCATTGCAGGAGTTTTGCCGAGTGCTGTGTGTGACAAGGTATAGGCGAAAAATAGAGAATTTCATTATCAAAAATTATAAGATACTTACAAAAGAAAGTCATTAAAACTTTATGGATAGAAACGTCGCAGTTTGTCGATGTGCCAAGAGTTAGGCACTCGTGTTCCGTCTGGGTATGCCAATCTGTAGGACGTAGGTCGTGTGACCTCGGTCACCACGAAGGGTCCTTCCCAGGGAGTGGATAACTTGTGCATTCCCTCCTGGCTTGTTTTCCATCGAAGCACCAGATCGCCGACCACGAAGGAACGGTCCTTGACGTTCCTGTTGTAGTATCGCCTGACTGCCGCGAGATATTTTGCTGTTCGGAGACATGAAACTAAACGCTTTTCCTCCATGCAATTGATTTCGAGTTCTCTGGCGTTGTCGGCAGTCGCCTCGTCGTAGTGCTCGATTCTAGGAGATCCGAAGTGTATGTCGGACGACAGGACCGCCTCTGCACCGTATACCATGAAGTAGGGAGACACCCCTGTGTTTCGACTGGTCTGGGTTCGGAGGCCCCAGACTACTGTCGGCAATTCTCTCATCCATCGACCGGGTGCTCTGTCGTTTTCGGTGTATAGCCTCTTCTTTAGGGCGTCAACGATCATTCCATTAGCACGTTCGACTTGACCGTTGGCACGTGGATGTGCTACTGACACATATTTTATGACTATGCCTCTGTCATCGCAGAAATCCCAAAAAGTGGTGCCAGTAAACTGAGTGCCCAGGTCGGTGATTATGCTGTTCGGGATGCCGAATCTGTGTATGATTTGATTGAGAAACTCCACGGCCTTCTCGGAGGTTGCCTTGACCAGGGGCATGTATTCAATCCACTTGGAGAACTTGTCGATTAGCACGAAGACAAACTTGAAATTGCCCGGGGCTGGTTTAAATGGTCCGATCATGTCAAGCCCCCAGCAAGCAAAGGGCCAAGACGACGGGATAGTTTGAATTTCATGGGCAGGTACGTGGGTCCTCTTAGCGAAAAACTGACATCCTTCGCAATGCCGAACCAGTTTTTCTGCGTCGCCGACCGCGGTTGGCCAATAAAAACCTGCTCGGAAAGCCTTTCCGACCAGCGTTCTAGATGCGGCGTGATTGCCGCAGGATCCAGCGTGTATGTCTTCCAAGAGCTTGATACCATCATCTTGGGGTATGCACTTGAGCAGTACTTCGGAGCTTGCGTTTTTCCGCATGAGTTTTCCGTCGACCAGGATGTAGTTCTTTGATCGTCGGATGAGGCGCTCGTTCTCTGTTTTGTCCTGATAGCCTGTCCCGTCTGATATGTATTTGATGAACGGGGTACGCCAGTCACGCCCACCGGTTGTCGGAGTGGCGTCATCTATGAGCATTGCCTCGGTGGGTTGCTTGTCGACCAGGGGAGGGCTTACGCTTGGCTCATGGATGTCCTGGACAAAAATACCCCGCGGGATCTGGGCCCGAGATGAGCCTAACTTTGACAACGCATCTGCTGCTTGGTTCTTATCCCGGACCACGTGGATGTACTCTATGCCATAGAAGTTAGTTTCCCATTTGCGAATTTCTTTGCAGTAGAGATCCATCTTCTCGTGGGTTGCGTCCCACTCCTGTTGAGCTGGTTGATGACCAAAGCGGAGTCGCCGTAGACATAGAGGCGCTTGACCCCCAGTTCAACGGCTAGTCGTATGCCGTGTAAGCATGCTTCGTATTCGGCGACGTTGTTTGACGCCGGGAAAAGGATCCTAAGGACGTAGCGGAGTTTGTCCTTGTTGGGTGATACGAACAATATCCCAGCGCCTGCACCGTTGATGTTCAAGGACCCATCAAAGAACATTGACCAGTGGTCTGAGACATCGGGAACGGAAGGCTCGTTGAGATCCGTCCATTCGGCAATGAAATCGACCAGGGCTTGGGACTTGACAGTGGTGCGACTCTGGAACTCCAGGGAAAATGGACATAATTCCATTGCCCATTTCACGATTCTGCCATTGGCGTCTTTATTGCGCAGGATGTCACCGAGAGGAAAGCTGGTTGTCACCAGGACTCGATGGCCGTCGAAGTAGTGCTTCAGTTTTCTTGACGTTATCAGGATGGCGTATATAAGCTTCTGTATTTGTGGGTACCTGGCCTTGGATTCGTTTAAAACTTCGCTTATGAAGTAAACGGGTCTCTGGACCTTGAAGACGTGACCTGGTTCATCTCGCTCGACCACTATTGCCGTGGAAACAACCCTGTCGGTTGCAGCAATGTAAAGGAGCAGGTCTTCATTGGGCTGAGGCGCTGTGAGGACAGGCGGTGAAGTGAGGAAGGTCTTAAGCTGAGTGAACGCAGCGTCGGCTTCTTCGGTCCAGGAGAATTTTTCTGACGCTTTCAATAGTTTGAAGAAAGGGAGGCCTTTTTCTCCCAGCCTTGAGATGAAACGACTGAGGGCGGCCATGCATCCGGTTAGCTTCTGAATATCCTTGACGTTCTTCGGTGGTCGCATGTCGAGTACGGCTTTGACTTTTGAAGGGTTTGGTCGTATGCCGTCGCAACTGACGACGTTGCCGAGCAGTAGACCGGAAGGAACGCCGAAAATGCATTTCTTGGGGTTGAGCTTCCACTTGTACCTATTGAGTGCCTTGAAGGTTCGGTCTAAGTTGTCGATTAGGGTGCTCGCGTCCCTTGTTTTTACGACCACGTCGTCCACATAGGCCTCGACGAGGTCATCGCGAATCTCGTCGTGGAGGCATTGCTGGATGGCCCTTTGATAAGTGGCCCCGGCGTTTTTAAGTCCGAAAGACATGGTAGTGTAACAGTATGCGCCGAAGGGTGTGATGAAGGATGTTTTGATCTGATCTTCTTCCTTTAACGAGATCTGGTGATAACCAGAGTAGCAATCTAGAAAGGAGAGGAGTTCGCATCCGGCCGTTGAGTCGACCACCTCGTCGATGCGAGGAAGACCAAAAGGATCTTTAGGACAGTGTTTGTTGAGATCGGTGTAATCAACGCACATTCTCCATTCATTATTCTTTTTGCGTACAAGAACCGGATTGGCGAGCCAATCGGGATGATACACCTCTTTTATGAATCCGGCTGCTAGAAGCCGTGTTATTTCTGTCCTAATAGCCTCCTTTTTGTCACGAGCGAACCGTCGCAGTTTTTGCTTGATTGGTCTTGCGGTCTTCGAGACGTTTAAGGAGTGCTCAATCAGGTTTCGTGGGACACCGGGCATGTCTGCGGGTTTCCATGCGAAAACGCTCACGTTGTCCCTTAGAAACCTGACGAGCGCGTCTTCCTATTTTGGATCCAGGTTAGCCCCGATGAGGGCTGTCTTCTCGGGGTTGCCTTCGACCAGCTGCACTTCTTTGTACTCCTTGGATTTCGAATTCTTTCTGGCTGTCTCCTGCTCAGGTAATCGGAGCTGGTCGGGGGGCAGCTGTGCGGCTTGGTTTGCTGTTTCCGCCATGCGGATTGAGAGGTCAATTGCCTCGGTGATCTTGAAACTTTCTTCTTCGCAGGTGTACGCAGTGTAGACGTTGCCTCTGACGGTCAGGACACCCTTCTCCGTGGGCATCTTAAGCACCAGGTATGAGTAGTGCGGGACTGCCATGAACTTTGTCAGCGATGGGCGGCCCAGTATGGCGTGGTAGGTCCCGTCGAAGTCCGCGACTACGAAGTTGATGAACTCCGTCCGGAAGTGATCGGGTGTGCCGAATTGGACAGGCAATGTTATCTGTCCGAGGGGCACCGAACTTTGACCTGGCAAAACCCCCCAGAATTGGGCGTCGTAAGGTTTTAGTTGCGCCGGTGATATCTTGAGGGCGGGCAGGCTGTTGCGGAAGAGGATGTCGATGGAGCTTCCCCCGTCCACGAGCACGCGCTCGAATCTGATGCTATTGATGCAGGGATCAAGAATCAGTGGGAAACGACCCGGCTCTGGGATAGCGGCCCACTGGTCCTTCCTGCTGAACGCGATCTCCCTGTGGGACCAGGCGGGAAATTTCGGATCTGCGATCAGCCCGTCCGTGCTGTCTATGTTGAGGCAGGCTCTCTTTAACAGCTTTCTTTCTCGCTTGGACTCAGTGGAGACCTTGCCCCCGAAAATGGAGTGAACCACGTCGGTGGGGCTGACGTATTGGTGTCGGGGGTCCCTGTCTTGGTCCTCATCCTCATCTTCGTGGTCGTGCCCGTCGCGTTTGCTACTTTTCTTGGCGGTGTCTTCTTGGGCGGCCCGCCGTGTATAGATACTTTTGAGGACGCGGCACTCTTCCATGGTATGGTTAGACTTTGGGTGTAGCTGGCACGGTCCCTTCAACGTTTTGTTGTAGTCGTCTTGGTAGTCCCGTCGTCTATTGGGACGTTTGACCGTGTTTACTTCGTGGTCGTATTCGCGAGGGCGCTTTCCTCTGAAGTCGTCGCGGCTGTCGCGCCGCCGATCCCAACCCTCTCGGTGATCGCGGTTGTCGGAGCGGCGGTGATTTCTGTTGTCGTAGCGACCACGACCGTCATCTCGCCGGGAGGGCTGGTCGGGGCCTCTCGCATCGTCTCGGATTAGTTTTTCTGCGTCATCAGCATCGGCGTAATTTTTAGCCGTGGCGAGGAGCTCTGCTACCGTTGATGGGCGCTTACGCAACAGCTTGTTCCTCAGCGCTTCATGGAAACGCAAACCCTTGATAAAGGCTGATATGGCCTCGTCATGAGAAATCTTCGGGATTTTGAGGCGCATATCCGAGAATCGTCGGATGTAATCGCGCAGAGGTTCATTCTTCCTGTCTCTTATCCTTTCAAGGTCATACTTGTTTCCGGGCTGCTCGCATGTGGCGATGAAGTTGTCGATGAAAGCCTGTCGTAGCTCTTCCCAAGAGTCGAAGGAGTCCTCGGGCAAGCCGAGAAGCCACTGATGACCAGCCTGGTCGAGGACTACGGGGAAGTAATTAGCCATGACGTGCTCATCTCCTACCGCTGATCGGACGGCGATTTCATAGAGAGTGATCCAGTTCTCTGGATTTTCCTTGCCGTCGTATTTTTTAAGTTTTTCGAGCTTGAAATTGCGGGGCCACACGACCTGGCGGAGGTGTGAGGAGAACTGCCTTAGGCCCGGAGGACCGTGGGTCGCGTCGTACTCGATGCGGCGCAGGTTTTCGTGGACTGCTCTCTCTGCGGCGCGCCTGTTGATGCGGTCCCGGGCATCTTTGGGAGGGATGTTGTGGCGGAGATCCCTGTGTTGATCTTCTTCTTCTTGGCCGCGTACGCGGTCCTGCTGGCGGCGGCCATCGGCGTCCCGACCACCATCATCGCGCCGTGAGTCCCCTCGACGGTTGTCGGGGGAGCGGCTGCGGCGACGCCTGCTGGGTGAGGCCCGGCTACGATGAGTCTGGTCGGAGGCGGCTTCCGTATAAGAGACGTCCTGGACTCTCTTGAGCAGAGTGGCTGTCTGTCCCATTGCGGCGATCAGGTGTGCTCGGATACTGGTCCGGACTCCCTGGCATTCGGGGGTGTCAGGAAGCCGATCCAGGTTGGCCATGGCGACAGCCACGTTGGCGCTTGGCGTTTTGTAGACCGGCTGGTCCCCGACCATGTCAAAGGCATCGTTGAGGTTACCTGGTGGCGTCTGTTGTTGCTCGTCCGCACGCCGTCGGGCGCGCTCGGCGTTACGCTGTTCGCGGAGTTGCCTCTGGTCGTCTGTTTCTCCGTCAACAGCCAGTTCGTCGGCGCTGACATTGAATACAATATCCCCTCGTCGGGGGGAATATCGGGAATCGGTCGAAACCCGGAGGGTGTGAAGGAAAATCCAGGTCGTAGTCCTCGTCTTCGGTGTTCACAACCTCGGTGGGGACGGAGCCGGTGCTTGAGTTGGTGCTGGAAACCTGGCCGTCCCGTAGCTCTCGGATGGTCACCATGTTGACATGGTGACGATTGTTCCTTGTCGGCGACCAGCCCGCTTTGCTGAAAACGGATTGGACATGCTGTGAGTAAACAGAGGCCGAGTTGTTCAGGCCGCAGGGATAGTCTTCCTTTTTGAGCTCGACGGATCGTCCTGAGGGGGTTGAGGTTATCGTCAGGGACGTTCCCAGCCGTTCGTGTGTGGCGACACGAGTTGGCCGGCGGAATTTCGAAAAATCCGCTCGAGCAGCTTGGTCGGGCCGGCGCAGAACTCCATCTATTAGTTGGGAGACTTCGAATAGCTTGGAGTCAGCGCGATCGAGCGCTTGGAGGAGGTCCGAGCAGTCGATCTCCTTTCCCTTGTAGAGCGGGAACGGTGGTCGGGAGCTTGGTGCCGTCATGCGTGTGGTCGGAGACGGCGTGATCTCAGATTGGATCTGGATCTCTTTCGGAACCGTGGTCGCGAAACCGCCGCTGCACGTCGTCCACGTGATCTGGCCGACGGTGAACGTGAGGCCTTCGGGCACGGTCGCGGAAGCTGGGATTGTGACCATCTTGTTCGCCGGAAAAGTTGCACGCACACCCCCTACCTGGCGCGCCACTGTCGACGAAAGCTAGTCGGCAGTCTACCTTGGGGTATACCCACGGTAGTAGTTTATCGGTAGACGGTGCGCAAACTACGAACTCGATGGTGACGCAAGACACGGACAAGCTTTTTATCCAGGTTCGGCCGCCGAGTTGGCGTAATACCTACGTCCTGCGTCTGGTTGTATTGATTTGTGCTGAGAGAATATGATGTCCTAGGGGGGTCCCTTGCCCCTCCTTATATAGTCTGGAGGGCAGGGTTACAGATCTAGAAACTAATCCTAGTCGGTTACAATTGCCATAGATAATTCGATATCAATTCCTATTGTAACCGACTAGAATCCTGCTTGATCTCCACGTCTTGTTTCCTTGCGCGAAACTCGGGCTGTCGGATCAAGCCTTGAACTCGTCTCGTAGTGGGCCAAGCTTCCTGGCTGAAGTCTAGCCGTAAGGGTATAGGGGTTTATACCCCCACAGACAGGGGGACCCTCTTTCTCCTCTGTTATTTGTGTTAGCTGCTGACTTCCTTCAGTCGTTGATAAACAAAGGGAAGGATCTGGGACTACTGACACTACCGGTACCAATGCAATCTAACACCGACTTCCCAATAGTTCAGTATGCTGACGACACACTCATCATTTTGGAAGGGGATTCAAAACAACTTCTGTTCCTAAAGTCAGCCATCAACACCTTCTCTGAAGCTACTGGGCTTAGGGTGAACTTAAGGAAACCAATGATGCTGCCAATCAATGTGCCTGAACAGAAAATGGAATTCCTTGCCAACACTTTTGGTTGTTCGAAAGGAACTTTCCCTTTCACTTATTTAGGACTGCCTCTGGGGTTATCTAAACCAGTGATCCAGGATTTCCTACCTCTTATGAATAAGTGTGAAAGGAGATTAGGAAGTGTGACTGCTTTCTTAACTCAAGCTGGAAGATTAGAAGTCACTAATGCAGTGCTAACTGCATTACCAACCTTTTATATGTGCACGCTGGATATCCCAAAAACAGTGATCAAAAGAATTGATAAATTCAGAAAAAACTGTTTATGGAGGGGAAATGAGATAAATGCAAGAAAACCCCCTAAGGCAGCCTGGAAGATGGTGTGCAAATCAAGGAAAGAGGGAGGACTGGGAATCATTAACTTAGAAGAACATAATAGAGCTCTCCTGATGAAAAACCTGGATAAATTCTTCAACAGAAAAGATATCCCTTGGGTGCAAATGATCTGGGAAAAGTATTACAAGGATGGGAAGCTGCCAGGAAGAACTAGGAAAGGTTCCTTCTGGTGGAGAGACAACATAAAACTCCTAGGAAATTTCAAACAACTAGCATGCCCAAACCTGAAAAATGGAGAGAGTATATTATTCTGGAAGGACAAATGGAATGGTCAGGAACTTCAACTTGCCTTGCCTGAATTGTTCTCCTATGCAAAAAATGAACTGGTCTCTGCCAAGAAGGTCCTAAGTCTTAATGATCCAGTTGATCTTTTTGCACTTCCACTATCAACTCAAGACTTTCAGCAGTTGCAACAGCTAAGTTCCTTGTTACAAGAGTTACCACATTCTCAGGGGCCTGATGAGTGGAAGTACACTTGGGGGAATAAGTATAGCTCTTCAAAGGCTTATAAGCTGTTAATGGGGCATAATCAGATTCATGACGTTTACAAGTGGTTGTGGAAATCACAGTGTCAACCTAAGCATAAGGTGTTCTTTTGGCTATTAATCAATGACAGGCTGAACACCAGGAACATTCTAAGAAGAAAAAATATGGAGCTCCAATCATATGACTGTGTGTTTTGTGTCAGTAGCACTGAGGAAACTGCTCATCATTTGTTCCTCCAGTGCCCCTTTGCAGCTCAATGTTGGCAGAACATTCAGATTGAAGCCCCTACAAACTCTTTGTTTCTAGACGCTGTTTCCCAGATCAGAGATCAGATGCAGTCTCAGTTCTTCATGACCACAATAATTTTGATGTGTTGGTCCATTTGGAAAATAAGGAATAATCTGATCTTTGAAGGAGTCCAACCATCAATTCAGGCAGCCGAATCAGTTTTCAAGAAGGAATTGACCCTTCTTCTGCATAGAGTCAAAGAAAGCCTCCATCAAAACTTTCAAGAATGGATTCTTTCTCTTCCTTAACCTTTCTGTTTAGTTTTCTCTTTTTTTTCCTTTTGGGTTCCTTAATCTTGTACTAGATAGTTGCCCTTTGCTTTTTCAATAAATTCTTACTGTAGGGGCTTTGCCCCTCCAGATCTTTCAAAAAAAAAGAACTTTTACAAGGGGATAACAACACTTAGTACTTCCACATCATTGCTAATAGGAAGACTAGGATTTTATAGTTGGAATGAAATATAAGATCATAAAGGATGAGGCCGATTAAAATAACACATAACCTCTTATTATCAAAATTTATTTGGCTCTCACGAGAAAAATAATTTTATTATGTTGGAGAGTAGCGTTGATGACATTCCTCGCGGGTTTGTGAGCTAGATAATGATATCTTTATTGTTGAGTTTTGTGAAGCGGAGATAAAAAGAGGCCATTGTCAGCAACAACAAGGAACATAATAAGGTTGTGGGCCCATATGGTTTTCCTACTGAATTTTATAAGTTTTTCGGGAAGTCATAAATTTCATTTAATGGCTATGTTTTATAACTCCTACAAAGGTGATCCCTGCCTTTTATTGTTACCAAAATGTCAACAGACAGTCAAGATTCAACAACTTAGACCTATTTGCTTACTTTGTTACAACTTAAATTTGATCTTTAGTTTTTTTGTTTGAGCTCAAATTTGATGCAAAAATCAAGAGCTTGGATGGTTTGGGGATCAAATGCTCTACTATCTCCCTATCTTTTTCTTATCCGTAGTACCTTCCTGAAAAGCGAGCTCCGACATATATTCGTTAGAGCTTATCTGCTGAATCTATCAACTATTTAGCGTTGTTTTTCTCTCACAACAAATCAACGAACAATATTTTCAACCATACTTTGTAAGATACACGACATCATACTTTTTCATTTCTCCCTCTATATAGTCTACACAGGGCATGGTTGGATGCCAGCCATCACCTGCCACATGGTAGGTGCGGCAGCGGCGACGTGAAGTGTGACGTAGAAATTATTCGGCGCCACAGAAGGTGGCAAAAAAACTTGCAGATTTTACTTTGGCTTCTATGCGGCTGTCAATCACGTTTTTCGTTAACCAAGCAGTGCCTAAGCTTGTTGTAGCAGCACCACACTCCCGTAGTCATGATTCCTTTCAAGTATCTGTAAAAGTTGAGAGCATTGTTTTTGGCTGGTGAAAGCGGAGAACCAAAACACTCTCTAGTCATGGTTCCTTTCAAGTAGCTGCAAAAGTGGAGAGCATTGTTTCGATTTCATACATGATACATCATGTGTTCATTGACAACGATGTTGCAATTGATTTTGAGTATCAAAAAAGCAATTTACTAAAAATATATATATATTTTCCACGGAGATCTCGTGCGCTCAAAATTACGGTTGGATAAACTCTCAAAGCTTTACATGAGAGCAACTCCAAAAAAAACTCTTTACATCCTTTCTGACTTATAGAAATAAAGATTTGAGAAGTGCTCTAGTACTTTTCTTTTAAAAATTTGCACACTTCTCAAAGTAATTATCTAACTATTTACTATTTGTTAATTAGCATATTTATCTGGACCCTTGTTCGGGTCAGGATCTACATCTACCCACGTCTAGTGTTGGCAATGGGTAAATTCTGTATGAATATGACACCACGGGTATCCCCATATACAGTGATGGCTGGGGGAATTTCCCCAAACCCATACCCGAGTGGGTAAATTAGACCCGGCGGGTCACCCATACCCGCTAAACATCAGCAATTCACAAGCACCAGTCAGGTAATAACAATTCACAAGCATCGTCACATAGCAATTCACAAGCATCGTCACATAGCCACCTCACCATATACCTAGCAAATAGCAACATAATAATTTCGGCTGCAACCACTAGTCACAACACCATAATAGTTCATTGTCCATACAAATCACGTAATAGAGAGTAGTACTTTGCTAGCACTACATAGGGTTTCAGTGTATAGGCTGCCGGTGGACTGGTAGCTGGTGGGATTCTTTAGTTTTGGGCTGGGTATTTTTCACCCATGGGTAAATTATGGGTATGGAGACTACTAGAATGTCCCCAACCCGCGTAGCCAATGGGTGAAGGGTTTGCTCCGTTTGTGTACCCATAGGTACTGGTTTCACTCTATATTGGTACCTTAATAGAGTAAATACCCATCAGGTCGCGGGTCGTGGGCCCCATTAACATCTTTACCCACGTCCAGCCACCCAGCAAATTCACAATCGACTTGGGCACGCTCGAGTGCAAACAGCACTCGTCCTGTTGCCCGGCACGCCATGCATATCCGCCACCGGCTCTTGGTCATCAAGGAACTGTACATATACCATTGTGACGGTGCGTAATGGCCTCGTGGACAAACTTCTCAGCACTGATTCAGTGCATGCCAGTCTTTTTCAGTGTCGTTGCTCTTCGCGAAGAACTTTAGGCTTGAGCCTTGTTTAGGGTTTAGGCTTGGGCTTGGGCCTTGTCTTATATTTCTAAAATTTTTTAAAATTCTTTGTCACATCAAATATTGTACACATGCATGAAACATTAAATATAAATAAAAAAATAATTAATTGTATATTTTATCTGTAATTTGCGAGACAAATCTTTTGAGCCTAGTTAATTCATGATTGGACAATAATTACTAAATACAAACGAAAGTGCTACAGTAGCAAAACTCAATTTTTTTCACGAACTGAACAAGGCCGTCTTGTTTACTTCTAAAAAAATTATAAAAAATTCAGATTTCTTGTCACATCGAATCTTGCGGTATATGTATGAAGCATTAAATATATATAAAATAATAACTAATTGCACAGTTTGCCTGTAATTTGCGAGACGTATCTTTTGAGCCTATTTAGTCCATGATCGGACAATATTTGTCAAATACAAACGAAAGTGCTACAGTGTTCACTTTACAATTTTTTTTGAACTAAACAAGGCCCTTGTTTAGTTTCAAATTTTTTTAGTTTTAGGACTGTAGCACTTTCGTTTTTATTTGATAATTATTGTTCAATCATGGACTAACTAGGCAAAAAAAATATCTCGTGATTTATATGTAAACCTTGCAATTAGTTTTTATTTTTACCTATACTTAATGTTCTATGCATATGTCGTAAGATTTGATGTGATGGAGAATTTTGAAAACATTTTAGATTTTGAGTGAAGTAGGAGCGAGAGGGAGATGAAATCGTGACTGATATGGGCTGGGCCAGCAGCCCGGCACTGGTCTTGATGGATGTAGATGGGCACGGGTGAAAGTTAAGTTAATTAGTTATAATATATATTAATACCGCTTTTTCAAAAATAACTTTTAACAACTTCTTCGACAAGATCTTCAAAAACGATTCTCGAGATTATTTACAAGATATAGAAGAATCGTTAAAAAGTACAGATATATAAATACCAAGTTTTATTCAAAAAAAACTCTTCAAATTATTGGAGATGCTCTAACAAGCAATTTACAGCACCGTACTGGTTCCTTGACACCCTCACAGCAGTCAGCGGATAAACCGGAGACAGTTGCTGGCTTCGCTGGTCCACCGCACCCGTTCTCCACGTAGGCACGGCGCCTGACCGATCGCGAGCCCCGTACGTCTTTCCCAACAAACAGTCACTCGACCGCAGCATCGACAGCACGCACCAGCGCACGCCGTAGACGGCGCAGCTAGCGAAAAGCGACGGTGTCACGCCCGGCCAGACCTCAGAGAGGCGCGCGCTAGCTTGCCCACCGGACCCTCGGCAGATGCTTTGCATCGCTGCTGCTGCTGCTGCTTGCTTCCCCTCGATTCATGTCGGCCTCCGCTCCAGCTCCACCGCTGGCGCGTTCGCCTCACGAAAGGCCCATCCGCGCTGTAGCTTTGAAAATTGAAACCTCGGCTCGCTTGAGGTGACGCCCGGATTTGTACATCCCAACTCGCCCCCCCCCCCCCCCCCCCCACCCCAATCGAACAAGTGGGCAGTTATCTGTAGAAAAGAACGCGGCAGCTATAGAGCTGGAGCTGGATATGTGTCTTCTCCGGTGTCTTCCTTCCACTGCATTTCCGGTTCATCATCAGGAGTTCCGGCCTGAAGGTTGTTGTTCATCGGAGCTAATAAGGGGCTAGCTATCAAGGGACGCACTGCGACTGCAAGAAGGTACAACGCCTACATGCTATCTTTTTTCACTGTTGCTCTGTATGATGCGTTTCTTGTGTTCTGGTATCTTCGGCCTTGTTTAGTTCATCCTAAAACCAAAAAGTTTTCAAGATTCTCCGTCATATCGAATCTTGTGGCACATGCATGAAACATTAAATATAGACGAAAACAAAAACTAATTACACAGTTTAGCTGTAAATCACGAGACGAATCTTTTAATCCTAGTTAGTCTATAATTAAATAATATTTATCACAAACAAACGAAAATGTTACAGTACCGAAAACTTTTCACTTTTCGAAACTAAACAGGGCCTTCATTCTTTTTGAGCTCGACCGTGTGTTGGTTTTGGTACAGCCAGTTCTCAGATTGACCCGTCGGGGTGAATTGATTCACGCGTTTTGTCATTAGATTAGACTGATGTTCATACATTCCTTTCAGTTCGCGTAATTTCTTGCTTTTCGCACCCATCGTCGCGAAATATCACGAGGACTTTCTCGAGACACACATGTCCCACAGCTTGCACGGGCTGATTCACTTCGATGGAGTATGACGTCGAGCAATGAAACTGAGTTAGGAGTTCAACGCTAGTTTAATCCATGACTGTCCTTTTTTCTTTAGTTGCCATGCTATTTTGAAAGGATGATAAAAGTATGCCACGATTTTATCAGTTGCCATGCTCGAATTGCCACGATTTTATAGGTGTTTGGTTGGTTAAAAATAATTTGGATTTCCGATGCAAAAATGTTTATTGAAAGCTAATATAGAAAACTATTGAAGAGGGAAATAAATTGATGTTACTACTTATTTTTGTTAACTCGCTAACTGATTAGTTTAGCAAGTTAATTATAGAAAACATCTCGATTTGCTATCCCATGTTTAGTCTTTTAGAAAAAAATTTAAACCTTCGAAAATTTTTTATTCTGAGTTTTTTAGGGTAACTATTTATTTTTTGAGATTACACAGTACAACGCAGACACTCAATACGTACACATACTCACCCCTATGAACACACGTACGCAAATCCTGCCCCTATAATAAGCACTTTCGAAAGATGAAGGGAGTAGGTCATAGATGGCGTTTAATATTTTTATAGTTGTAGGGGGAAGTTGGTAAAAGTTACCTTTTGGAGATGCGGACTGATCGGCGTTTAGGCCCATCTCAGGCCTTGTTTGGATGTTGTCGGATTCATCTCAATCCACATGTATTGGAGTGGATTGGGGTGGAATTTAGTTCAAGTTCCACTCCAATCCACACCAACACATGTGGATTGATGTGAATCCGACTACATCCAAACAAGGCCTCATCTTATTTCTGAGCCACAAGCCCTGGCCCACTTCCAATCAGGCCTCTGTAAATCCTGGTCCGGTTCTTCTCCAAAAGCGGCGAGAACGCCACGGCCGCCTCCGCCGGAAACGTCACGGCCCACGGCCATGGCTTTCGAGTTTCGAGAACCCTCCTTTTGAGTGTTATTATGTCACTGTCACCTCCCGCACGGCGGCACGGGACCTTCACGCCATGGCTCCACATCTCCGACTCCGACGCCGTGGAAGAGGGGATGGGCGATGGCGGAGGCAGGAGCACGCAGCCTTGGTTGCAGTTCAGTGGCAGGAGTTTCCTGACTTCGGGTGACTTCAATTAAACTTTGTCCCACTTCACTATGCGGTAGCCTAATTTGTTATTTTTGTTTTGGCTTAGTTAGTAAGTGTTTTTTAATACATTTTGGAATGATGTGATATGTGGTACAACCTACAGTATGCGGTAGCACGTTATTTTAGTATACATTTGTGACTTGTTTCCAAATCTCTGTTAAATTTTGTTTAGTAGCAGCAGCTTATGTACTAATTAGTGGGGTGGGGGGATACACAGATAACTTTTTAACTCTGCTGTTTCAGAATATGCTTGATAACTGCACTTCGTAGAGGAAGAAGCATCCAGCAGGAAGAATGGATGAAACAGGGGATGCTCTGAGGTCCTGCATGGAGCAGCTGCTCCTTGTCAGGGACGAGAAAGAGCGGCTTATAATTGAAGCAACCAACAAGATCTCTTCTGAGCATAAGAAGACGCTGCATTTACAGCAGAAGTTTGAAGACACAAACAAACAGTTTGATAAGGTCATCACAGAAAACTACAATCTTTGCAACACTGTTGCCTCAAAGGAGAAGCTGATCAAAGAGCTGAAGGAATCCAAAGGACATTCAGAGCAGAAGCTGACCGAGGCAACTGCAAGGCTTGAGTTCTCACAGAAACAATGCGCCTCCCTTCAGTACGAGGTGCGCGTGCTTCAGGAGGAGCTTGAGATCCGGAGCAAAGAGCGAGAGTATGACCTCAAATCAATAGACGCTGCTCGGAAGAAGCAGCAGGAGAGCGCGAAGAAGATCGCTGTGCTAGAAGCAGAATGCCAGAGGCTGCGGACCATGGTTCAGAAGCGTCTGCCGGGTCCTGCGGCGTTGGCAAAAATGAAAGATGAGGTCAAGCGACAAGGTTCTGGTGCTGCTGAGAATGGAACAAGAAGGCCCCGTGCAGCAGTGCAGCCACAGCAGCCGAGGCATTCCTCCATGTCTGAAGGTCACCTAGTCAAGCTGCAGGAATTGGGTGATGAAAACAGGCAGCTCAGGCAGTTGTTGGCCCAAAAGGAGAGTGATCTGCACTTTGTGCTGTCGAAGTACGCAGACGAGGCATGCAAGCTGTCAATACTGCAAAGGCAGCATGAAGAGTTGTCTGGTAGTCACGGTTCAACAGAGAATAACCATCCAAAACCAATGGTGAGCGCATTTGCCAAGCCGGAACACTCAATATCTGGGAAGCAACAGGTGTCTAAGGTTAGGAGTAGGAGCCGAAGAATCACAGGATCTGACATGCAATTGCTTGTTGATCCTATAGATATTGAGAAACTAGAGTGGGCATCCAGACCTTCAAGTGCCCCACATCAGTGTCTGGATTCACCTGATACAAACTCAAAAATGATTATCTCAGACACATGTCACAGAGAGCTCACCCCTGTCATTCTTGATGAAGTAACACATGCACTGAAGAATGAGATATCTGCCAAAGAAAATGATGGTGCACACTTTTCCTATGACAGGGCAGAAATAAACACAATAGTGGCTACTCTGATAGAAAGAGTCAGCAGCATGGCTGAAAGATTTAACAAAAACAATGTTATGAGTTTTCGATCACTTTCTCATGAAAAGCCTGAACTCACTTTGCGAATTGAGCATCTAGTTCATGTCTGCAGTGACGTATTAGATGGAAAGGCTAATCTTGAAAGGCTTACTGATGAAGTTTGCTTGATCCTAGAGTGGATAGTGAGCCGATGCCTTTTATGTGCTGATGAACTAGACATTGTGGACTACATAACAAATAATTCTGATGGTGAGTCCCAAAGGACATTAAGCATTCATGGAAAAGATATAATGCAGAGTACAAAATCAAAAATTGTTTTAGGAAAGCAACAAGAGAGACGAAGATTGGTTGAAACAACTGAAGACTTGATCCCTGATGTAATATTAGAAAACCATTCTCAGATTGAGTTGATCACTTCTAAGCTTGTTGAAGACTTAGTGGCTCTTAGACAAGAGCAGAGTGATAGTTTTCAGGAACAGCATTTGGTACGCTGTGAAGCAAAAAGGTATTTATTTTATTTTACTATTTTTGTATCATCTTATTATTTGCAGAAGTATAGCGTCCACAAGCAATTCCGATTATTTGTGATGCAGTGCTGCTTCTCACGGGAGCAAAGACAAGTTAGCAGAAGAAGAGGGAAACCAGATCACAACGGTAATCTCGAATGTCCTTATCCTGACCTCTTTCCTTTCTTCAAGCACAAAGCCTATCTATAGACTGTAGTACACAAACCATGTCTATGAGAATTTAGCACAGAGAAAAATGGCAATTCCCAGGACATGTCCGATGATTCCTGGACATTCCATCTTTTACCGAGATACAGACTTAAAAATTTATAATGAATTTTGCTCTTGCAGACCTCAGCAATATCTGCAGCAGCCAGGAAACTTTCAGAATGCCAAGAAACAATGGCAAATCTAAGTAAGCAGTTGCATGGTCTGGAAAGTCCGGCAAATACAGATCCATCAGATAAAGAGAAATGTGCCCCGTCAGCTGAGCCTGTTGCAACCGAAAAGAAAGAACACGGCGAGCCTGATGCAAATGCAACTGAGAAGAAAGAACACGAGCAAGATTCTGGCCAAAGTCTACAGTCTGCTAAAAGTGCTTCGACTCTACTCCTTGTTCGTCCGACGGTCCCGAAGTCACCCCGACCACCCGTTTCTGTTGACGAAAAAAAGAAGAAGCGGCGTGCTAACCTTCTAGGCAGGCTTGTCTTCAGAAAGAAAGCATAAAACTCAGACTACAAATCTCAGCGTCGACGTGAAAAATCAAGTCATCGGTACAGTTGTTTCTCGCACTTGGGTGGTCTTTCTTGCGTTTTAAGTTATATATACCTGGACTGGTCTTAAGTTATTTCCAATTCCAATAAAAACGAGCATACTATGCATATGGTGTGTAACTTATTGGGTATTTATTTGGATGTATGTAAGCAATGCTGTGCTTGAGAAATTTGTGGAAAGTTGTTCAGTCCAGAAGCATGTGTAATACTGTAAATTGGTACCCTACTACCCTTTGGATTAAATAAATATCTGTATTTATTGTTAGGATCAGAGCATTTCCACTAGATTAAATAAATACAATTCCCTCTATAATTAGTGATAAAGGAGATTGACAGCAAAAGAAATGAGCTCCAACCGAAATACAATTGGCCTTGTTCGTTTGAACCCTAAATCATGGGGATCAAGGGGAATTGGAAGGAATTGGAGAGGATTTTGATGTTGGGGATTTAACCCCCCTCAATCCCTCCGATTCCCCATGGTTCTCGAAAACTAAACAAGACTTATAGTTGCTAGACCAGTTGGTCAAGCCTTGAGGTGGCGTCCTCCGTGACCAGAGTTCGAATGCTTGGTTAGGCAATTTTTTAGTTGGCATGTCATGTTTCCAAAGCATAGGTAAAATGGACCGACCCTCTCACCGAGTAACGGGTCCTAGTGTGTGTGCGCGGGCGGGGCATATGGGGTTCTGAGGAATTTTCGGGCTGGATGAGAAATCCTCTACCTTAAGCTAAAATAGCTTGGGGGATGTCTGTCTAGCCCTCCACAGCATGAGTTTTTAAAACCCTTCTTCAATCTCCTTTTCTTGAATATTTTCTGAATTTCTCAAAAGTTCCTCTCCTCCTTAAAGAAAGGGGGCAACCAAGATATTCCCCATACAAAGTTGGTTATTTAAAGGTATATTTGGTAGAGTTCCTAAAGCAGTTTCTAGTCTGAATGAATGTGAGTTGAGGATGACTTAATAGAGTAGAGTTAGTAATAAAATGGTTTCAAGGTTACTAAGCTAAGGTGAAGGACAAACAACAGCTCGGTTGCAAGGCACCATAGCTAAAATGAATATGATACTACTTGCATTGAATGGAGGCACCAATCAAGTATGAGGTTCTTCTCCTTTTAGGTCTAGAAGGGATTAGTAAATATTTAAAGACTTTGTCCTACAGGAGGTGCCCACACCTGTTGATTATGTAGAAATGATATAATTTTTGAAAACAAAAATATTGGTCGTTTTGGTAATGTAGGAATGATATGGTTTTTGAAAATAAAAAGTTCTTCTCCTTTTAGGTCTTCCTCTTGGTTATTCATTAGCACCATATATGGGCTATCCTCCACAAACACACAAGATTTGTTTGCGGTGGTTTTGTAGCACTTGGTACATGTGGCCAAAGTTATCTTCTCCCAAGCACATGGGTAACGTTCTAGTCTTTGAATTGATAGTCACTAGAGTGTGTGTGGTTTACTCTTTTGATGGTTGTGTGCTTTCTGTCAGGCAGAGACTAGAATAATTGTTCTCAAAGTTTTGTGTCAACTTGATGTAATGTACTTAAGTATTAATAAAAGATCCATTTATAAAAAACCTCAATGAAATATGACTATAAGACTTACTAACAAGCAAAACCACACAAGCTTTCATGTAGCACTAAAATGTGCACTTCTTGGAGAACAACCATATTACCTTCCATATGTATGAGTGCTCCACAAATTGCTAAGGCGCATGTTAGCAACAGTTGAAGCGTTGAACTGATGAAGGGAAATATGACCAACAGAAAACTATTTATTGGGCAACTAATTATATATGATTCATCTTCTTCCACTAGAAATTAAAAGACAATCACAAGTGATAGCATCACATGCAAAGAAATGGTAAAATTGTCACCGAATATTATTAGAAGCTGAAGCAAACAACATCTCAGCCTTTAGTATTACAAACAGTATGGAGATCAATCACACAAGCAAACATCAACAAATAGATAGTTAGAAAAATGGAGCATCATCAAATGGTTTGACGCGGCGCAATTTTTTTTCTGCATTTCTTCTTAAACAATGACAAGGAAATTTGTGGATTGGTTGCTGTCATGCACTCTCTCATGAAAATCATTTCCCCCAGTTAGATAAAACCAGGGGGTAGCTTATCCATCTCATGGAGCATAGGACAATATGCAGTAGACGGCATCCTGCTCCTTCTCCTTTGCCTTCCTGTTCCTCCTCCCCTTCCTCTAGTACTAATAACCTTGTTGTGCTTGGTAGAAGTCCCTGTAATTTTTTTAAACATGAAGTATATAATAATAGACCTCAAATATAGAACTACAAATCTCCATTTTAAATGTAATAAGCATTGATTTTAGAACCACATTATTGACATAATGGTATACATGTAAGATTTTTTAAGTGTTGTAGAAAATTAAACAGTACATAGAAAGAATTCATACCACTACTTTCAGCATCATCAGAATCCACCGCCCTCTGATACCAAAGAATATATCAAAACAATGCATTGATGATCCATATTTTCAATTTATGCATGTGTGCTTTTAATATGACCAAATACTACACTAAACAGTAGATGCATGAAAATTTAAATTTCTACCTACATACTAAGCACAAGAGGAAATAATCTACTAATGGATACAAAGAAAAATGGAGTTTTCTAGAAAAAAAATAAGTGGCTACCTTCTTCTGTAGTTTTCTTCCATTGAACATATCTGCTCCTTTTGACGATGGTTTTGGAAATAAGTCAACTTTAGGTTTGGAGTGAAACTTCTTGTAATCCTTCTGAGAGTAAAATTACAAGTCAATTAAAAATATTACTAGGTTTTTGGTTTTGGACTAAACATTTGCAAGTGAAATTGCATATCAAGCTGATGGTGCATACAACCCAATATAACATCTCATCAAGCTAGTAAAACAACATGCTTAATAAATCATATGCAAGTTGGAGGCTAGATTATTGTTAATTTCGTGCCACTCTGTAGCCAGGTATTGAGAATTACATTGTAATGTTGATGCACTATCATGGTTAGATGGAAGACTATGACAAAGTCCACTTACTGAAATAGGACATTACTTCCTAATGGTAATTACATTTTTGCATTATGTTTCTAATTACACCAATCTACCCCCTTTTATGTCTAAACTTATATCTCATGAAATCTCTCTAGTTTGGTTATCAACAATTCTGTACTTCTATTATCACAATTTGAAACACTCATTAATATCATGGTTTCCTTATGTTATATATGTGAAAGTTAAGCTTTGTAGTTCTTCACAGTTTCTTCTAGTAGCAGTAGAGCTTTTAGAGTTCCTGATAGTTCTCAATTATTCATTTGATCTACATTGAAGATAGCTCACATTTGTATTTTGAAATACGATCTCACAACAATATATTAGTTTAACACATAATGTTAGTTCTACCATTGTTATCATCTCCCTCACAAATTTCTTATTGGTGGCATCATTGAGGCCCCTAACATTCTAGATGAGTACAAAGAGATTGGTACTAATCATTTCTGCCTTATATGTAATGCCATAGCAATGTAATCTGAAGTCATAGCTAATCACAAAATGCAACAGACTAATAACCAAGCCTCAAATACACTTCCCCAACATCCTATGAACCTATAACATGCGCTCATTGACCTCAACAACTCAGAATAAGAGACTAGTTCCTTCTCACCATGAGGGCTCCCACTAGGAATACAACTAGCTCAGATACATGACTACCCTTACTACTATATAGTATAGATATGATTTATGGCTAACATAGGAAACAAGGTGTCTACTAGGTACATGGTTTGACGCCATCTCTCTACATCGTGATCTTCTCCACATGTGTCACCTGTTCTGCAGTAGCCAACTAACCCACGACATTAATAACATGGCTACTATCTAGCGAAGTCAGCATCCTTACCATAGCAATGGCCTTTAGTGATAGGGTACAAAAGGTCCTACTCTATGCCCCCATGGCATGTTCTCTAATTAGCTCATTTGTTGCTACTACATCAAAGGCCCTAATCTGGTGGTTTCTTGCTCTCTTTGAAACTAGGACCAAGCAAGTTGTTTCCTTCTATGCTTGGTGCACCATCGTAGGCCTTCATTTATTCTCTTGCCATCCTTGTTTTGTCCATCATTTCTGCACATCAATCTATAGGGGTTAGAGCTACTAGGACTAGCTGCCCTACGCCCCTACCACAATGAAAGTCCTATCAATGATGTTGGTTCCTAGAGCATCCACCACACCTAGGTCAAGATTGACTACTCTAGGCCATTAAGTTTGACATGATCAAGGTGAGCCATAGTCCTAAATGAATGGCATTCTCACAACTCTTAGTAGTCATCTTATCATTCAACTGTGCAACTACATCCTAGGTGGACTCTAGTGGGGTATACCCTAGAGATAGAATGATGTCATTAAAAGGAACCCCTTGGGAGAGTGGAGAAAAAAAGTTCCCTGTTGATTTCCTACTCGCACATGTTTGCTAGCTCCCAAGCATAGGGTCCCAATCCATAGATTATCAAAAATATAGTATTGGATTGGGATGTAGTGGTTGTGGAGGTAGAACCCCCATAGTTGGTCATAGAGCTCCATTTATAAGCATGAAGCCAATGCCCACTGTTGATATAGAGTGGAATTTCTCATGAGTCCACTCTCCACACTACAACTCATGCTCACTACTGTCATCACTAGGGATAGGCTTGCTATTGTCCTCTTCTGTGTGTACAAGTTCATCATAGTGTAGGACACTAGTTGGTGAGTGCAAACTATGATGGTCCTAATCTATGTCATTACATAGTAGTATGTCCTTGTATACTGAGAGTTTGTGATAGAGCATTGTAGGCTCCTTCTGCAATCCTTCCATAGCCTAGCACTGATGTCTGATCGGTGACTGTGTTTTCTAATGTGTTCCTTCTCCATGGTGGTCACCACCCCTTGTGTGACAAAAAAGATCGAGCACCTAGTGTCCATGCTCTATTAAGAAGAGAAGGCCTCTACTCTACTCATGATCCTCATACTCATCTTGCTAGCATCATTGAATATGTGGCCATGGAGCTATACAAATCTGAGTTCCAAGCTAGAGTGAAGTGTTCATTCAACACCCCAAGGATCTAGTTGTCAAAGTTGTGGATACACATGTACTCACCAGAATTAGAGGACTCCAAAGATGAAAAGCCACTATAATGGGAGCTTGTATTATGAATGTGTAACAGGCTCTAGTCATCATGGAAGTCTAGATAGACAAGTAGGTCGAATACCTCCCTATTCTTCTACACATTCCCACCTCGCTTTGGAGCCTGGCCAAGTGGCCAATGAATATGGTCATCTGCTTGGACCGTGGAAGGAAGTTTGGGCTCTGCATCCAAACCCTCCACTAAAACACATCCATGGTATCCTAGAAAAAGTTTCTATTCCTAATCCAACCAAGCAAACTATTCTCCCCTAGCATGTCCTTAGCCACCAAGTCATTCCACATGCATGCACCAGTAAGTTCTCAATGGGAACATGGACATGGTATACCACCAAGTGATCTCCATGTCATGGATGGATATCGAATTCGATTCCCTCTATGTGTATCATCCCAATATGAGATCCATACCACACTACATGGGCTAGTTAACAATGGCGAGGAAATTTTTGGGTGACAATGAGCCATCCACATTTGAATCAAGGCACCAATATCTTGTTGATGACCACTTGCGGGATAGCCATGGTAGAGGAGTAATCCCACTATGTAGCACAAGCCACCATTAGCATCACCCTAGTGTGGTTCTTAGTGATCTCGTGTGTCATGGATTAGGAGAAAAGCACCCTCCACTATGCTATGCAGTATGTGGCATATTTGTAAAATAGGGCATTGTCTTCACTTTGACACTTCACTTGACCCCACTATATATCGAAGAGACGGGAAGACCAAAACATTATGGATAAAAGGTGAGGCAAGAGTGAATGGTGGCTTAGAAAATAGTAGATTGGAGTGGATTAGGGAGGGGCAGTGTGTGCCCTCCCTCTTCTCTAGTCAGTCTTAGGGCAATGTGGTCATATCAGACGTAGGCCTAGGCTCAACAATATACATGATCTTGACAAGAGGTGAGCTGATGGTTGCAACCAAGACACCAAAAACACTAGCCCTAGAAGCAGTTCTTATAGCTTACTAGCAATCCAATAGCAATACGAGCCTTAGAGTGGCCACTTAATGGAAGATGGTGAAGAAGCAATATCTCTGCTGTTCCTCCACCACTATGTCAATTTCATTCCTTGCTAGTTTAGTGTAACAAATAGTCAAGTAGGCCACATGCATACTGAAGGCAACTGCTTGAAAACATTACCGTCATGGCCTAGCACATTGGCCCCGTCGCTAAAGGTATGTTCAACACCTAGGGCAAGAGGAGAGCGGAAGATAGAGTATTAGGAGAGAAAGACACATCAATTACCTCTATTGTAGTGGTGATGGCACGCGTGCCCTGGATACCTGCCTGTGTGTCAGGCAAAGTTAAGGCATCTCGTATGCCCTCATCTGATTCGGTGTCCGAGCTAAGGCCCAGATCTGTCTCCTCCCTTACCGCTTCTACATGCTTGAGGGTGGCCACTTGAATGCTCCCCTTTGGTAGCACCATCGCGGGGCAAGTGACACACCCTAGAGCACTAGTTGCACTCCCCAGAGCATCAACAACCGTCGTTGCAACCTTATGGGGTGCAGAAGGGGAGCAACATGTGGGGAGCGTCATAGGAGCCCGATCCTCCTCTTTTAGATCTAGATCGACACCCTGGAACTTACCTTCCTTTGGATCGAGCTTTTCAAAGGCAATATCTTCTTCATCAATAGATCCCGAGTCTAGATCATTGCGAGAATTCTCCATTGTGGCATCGGACTGGAAGAGCCTAATCGACTCATCCCTCGGTGCATCAGAGTTGGCTGTAGAGGCCATGATGGTGACAAGAGCATGCGTTGGGTGGGAGGCGGCTGGGGCTAGCGTCCTGGCATCAGGGCTAGTCACCGAGGACACAAAGGTCACCGGTGGATGCATTGGGTGGGTGGTGGCCAGGGTTGGTGCCCCAGTGCCCTCGCTCTTGCTCATGTCTTTTTGCCTCTGCGATTGATTTTGAGTTGTAATAGTGTTCCGTGCCTCCCTGGCACTAGAGGCAAAGAGCGCTACCGATGGCTATGTGACAACCAACATAGAGCATTTAATTATTTGGTTTCTTAATGGTCCCACGCTGGCAAAGGGGGCCATGAGGAATAATTCAACCAAAAAGAACTGGTTGACATGGATATAATATGAATAGTTGGATCTAAATGAGTTGTGAAGATCAGATATCTATCATGGTGTGCAAATGTAGATTGAGCTTTTGAGGAATTAAATATTGTTATTGGAGATGAATTGCATATATACTACAGATTTTAAACTAGTCATTCTTTACACCATAAAAAGTATGGTTCTAGCCATGAGTAGAAGATGTACTACTACCAAGTTTCAACCTACTTTCAGATTGACTAGATTATTATGTGTTATGTCTTCCAGCCTTAGCTTGACTGTAGAGCTCCAAAAAGGCAGTTCCATATATTGTTTACATCTAAATCATAGCAGTGTAGTGATAATTGTAAAGCTTCCTAGTGGAGACATGCTCTGTATGGAATATTTTATTTTTAAATATTCCATATTACACTAATTAAATACTCCTCTTATACCAACAACAATTGAGGTCACTAAATAATTAAACATTTCCTTATTTCTCTTATTTATTTATTTATTCCTTTTGGGTACTCATGATTCTTCTTCTTCCTATTCTGTTATTTTCCTAAAGAACCTACCACTAGTGTTAATATTAAAGACAAATCGAGGAGGGAGGAGAGGCAAGGGAGGGCGTGGATGACAAGGCGGCCTAGCCAAGAGACAATCCGCCTCTATTTTGGGTTGTGGTAACGTGCTATTCGAGCACATATTGGCAGCAGATGCTCGGTAGCCTACAGGAGCAAGATCATGACCAAGGGCCATACAAAAATACTCTACATGATCCATTAGTCATAAGGTATTTAGGCAGTTCCAATCACCCTTTGTTCAATCTTTTGTGTCTAGGATATCAACACATTATTTTATTTTTTATTTAGTTTGTGTGAACAGGACAAAGACATCGATTGTAAATAAATGTGCTGCTGCTGTGCATGCTTAATGCTAGCTAGCCTGGAGTAGTATGGCAAGTAGGTGTCGCGCGTCTGCTGCTGTGCTAAGGGCATGTACAACCCATAGACGGAGGCCCGTCTCTAAACACCTTGAATCTATCATACCCATAGACGGAGGCCCGTCTCTAAACATCTTGAATCTATCATACAAACAAGTATAAAGACATGTCATACAATGTATAGACAAGGATCCGTCTCTAAGCTGTTTAATGCTTTGCATGTAGCAAAGATCAAATATAACTAATTTTTTTTATAAAATTGTGTGGCTTTTTTTTGATAGAAAATGTATCAAAAACCAATAAGAGCAACATGATTTCAATATTTTTTAACACCATCGATATTTTGTATAAAATTGTGTTGCTATATTTGATAAAAAAATAGATTAAACACAGATAAGATACTCATACAAGGTATTCAGAGATACTATCAAGATATATAAGTTTAACTCACGCAAAAATCAAAACTGATAAAGAAATATAAGGCTTTGGCTGCTCCCTCAAAGCACTACTAAACTACTAAAGAAATATTAGAAGTACAAAAACTGAAAAAAAAAGATGAAAAGTCTAGACGACCTTATCTCTTTCAGTATTCTATTCTTTCTCGTGTGGCCATCATCTATCCATCTCTGTTGGTCATTCTCTGCTTGTATGTGCTCTGCTCTCCCTTCCGTCTCCTCCCCTCTTCTCTCTACTATTTCCTTCATAGCTCGGTGATGATATGCGGCGAGGCAAAGCTTGGCCAGGCACAGTGAGTAGCAGCAGGGGCCGACGGTTAGCTTGTTCTATGCGGCAAGGAGGAGCTTTTGCCCCGCATCCCGTGGATGATGACGGCGAACTCGGGCTAGCGTCAAGGGGCAATGGGTAGGTCGATCTCTGTACCAGAGCTCGGAGTTTCTTCTTCCATGCCGGTGCCGCACGGGATCTCCCAATCTGTTGCTACATCGATGGGATAGGTACAACGACTATCTGAGCGTCTATTTGGCATGGGAGCACGAGCCCACCCCATCGTCTCATGAGACGACGGCCTCGGCCTGTCTCTTGCCTGCGAGGGTGCTTTGTGCAAATCTTACCTCACAGAGACGGCTCCTGGAGACGCGTTGTACGTGCCCTAATGCGCTCGCTTGCTAGGATGCTGCTATGAGCCACAAGGTCTTGTTTAGCTGCCAATTTTTTTTTAAAGATTTTCGATCATATTGAATTTTGCGGCACATACATAGAGTATTAAATATAGATAAAAATAAAAATTAATTATATAGTTTATCTGTAATTTGCGAGATAAATCTTTTAAGCCTAGTTAGTCAATGATTAGACAATAATGACCAAATGCAAATGAAAATACTATAGTTGCCAACTGAACAAGGCTTGTTTAGTTGCTAATTTTTTTTTTAAAAAAAATAAATAGAGCATTAAATATAGATAAAATAAATAACTAATTACACAATTAATTTATAATTTACGAGACGGATTTTTTAAACCTAGTTAATTCATAATTGGATAATATTTATCAAATACAAATAAAAGTGTTACAAAATTTATTTTGCAAAAAAAAAATTCGAACTAACAAGGGCTAGGGTAGCCTGTTGTGCGCTGCTTTGCATGCTGGCCCACAACACGTTGCTCCGTTGCCATGTTGCTAGCCTACGCAGCAGGCATAAGCACCACAGTGCGCTAGGTACTAGGCAGCTACAACAGACCTAAGCAGCTCCGGCAAACGAGCGAGGCATGTAAACGATTTACTTTGAGCCTTTTTAGGTACTCGGTTATATTTTCCTAGACTAGCTTTTATATGGGTTTTAAAGTTTATTTTATTTAAATTATGGACAAGCCCAAATTAAACCAATAAAAAAAACCGTCTCATTATTATTGGCATAAGAACCACAGAACAATTTATGCATCGTGTTACAACTCATAGACATGTTTACTGGTATAGAAAAAGAAAAAAAATCCAACATAAGAGAAACTAAGTTGGTTTTCATTAAAAATAGGATATACCTAAAGTCAAGACGAGAGAGCACTTGAACCTAAAAGTGGATGGGTGCATAACTATAAAAGTGGATGGGTGCATAACTACATTTCCTACCTAACCACCGGTTGAGTTAGGCTCGCTTCCTTCTAAGCAAGTTGATATAAGTCACCGCCAATGCCCCCACATATGTTGCCAAGCCCCGACTCGAAGCCCGTCGACGCACGATGCTCAACCCCTCCCGCTCAATCAAGTTATAACTATAGACCTTAGTAGCCATGTTCCTATGAGAGAATGGGAACTTGAGTTATAAATTTTATAACATGGGGTTTCCAAAACGTGAAATATGATAATGTGGCTATGTTTTCGTTCCCAAGACTGCTACGCTGCATACTCCAATTTTCAACACTTGATGTCACCGCCAAACGCCCTCCCTGGTCCGCCACCTGGGTCTTGTTTAGTTCACCCTAAAAACCAAAAAGTTTTCAAGATTCATGTCACATTAAATTTTGCGGCACATGCATAAAGCATTAAATATAGACGAAAATAAAAACTAATTACACAGTTTGCTTGTAAATCGCGAGACGAATCTTTTGATCCTAGTTAGTCTATGATTGGACAATATTACCACGAACAAATAAAAGTGCTACAATAGTAAAATCAAAAAAAAATTCACATCTAAACAAGGCCCTACTCACCTCCTGACCACCTCCTACAAGCCTCGGCCGCTTCTGCCCGACTGCCCTCTTCTGTTGTTCGACCAAGCCGGATTCCTAGGCTTCCTTGGGCCTTGTTTAGTTCCAAAATTTTTTGCAAAATCGACACTGTAGCAATTTCGTTTGTATTTGACAAATATTATCCAATTATGGACTAACTAGGCTCAAAAGATTCGTCTCATCAATTCCGACCAAACTGTGCAATTAGTTTTTATTTTCGTCTGTATTTAATACTCCATGCATGCGTCTAAAGATTCGATATGATGGAGAATCTGAAAAATTTTGTAAAATATTTTGGGAACTAAACAAGTCCTTGCTGCGGTCGTTTCTCTATGCCTCTTGGAGATCTCTAACATTAACAATTAAGCAGCGACGGCGCAAAAAGGAAAGGAAGAATTCGAGCCATCCACAGGTAGCTGCGCAGCACCTGTCCTCTTAGTACAACCAGCTGCGACTGGCGCCCGTGGTACGGAGACCGACGGCGAGCTGTGCAGTCGGATGGCTTCCCGAGAGCAGGGGGCAGTGCGGATACGAGTACGGGTCACCGGCAACTACATGGATTGAGGTACCGAGATGAGGAAATGAGAGTGAGTGAGGAGACGTATTACTAGTCTCGTTTTGCAGTTGGACTGTCACCTCCTCCTCACAAAAAGGGAAGGTGCACAGTTCAACACTAACGATAGTACAATAAGAACACTTGAACGACGCGCGGAGTAGTGATCGATAGTATAGCTGTGCAGCCTGGTGTGTGCACGATGAGAACCAGCACAGCTACCTAGTCCGGTCGAAGCAGCTGATCCAGAGCACAGTGCAGGTGCAGCGCGAGCTGCCCCTCAGCAGCGACAGCGCCCTGCCGCGCACGGCGCGCAGCGCATGCTTGTGCAAGGGAACAGCCGGGCGACTCCCGCGTCCGTGCTCCACGACCACGAGTCGACGGTTCCACCCGCAGCCGGGCACGGCAGGTCGCAGCGCTCTGCCGCGCGGGCCGGGACGCACCGATCGCCCGAGCCCGCGCCGCGGCGGCGGCAAGGGGACAACGGCGCATTATTGTTGGCAGCCCGTGACCACGCGAGCAGGCAGGTCCCTTTTCTTTTCGCGTCCGTGCTGCGCGTCAGTTTGGCCGGACTCCCCACCCGGCGCCGATCGAGAGGAAGAGGGAGATGCCGAGCCAAGGGAACAGCCGAGCCGAGGCAAATCAGCGCGGAAAGGGCCGAAAGCGCCCACGCAACCACCGTAACCACCGCCGTCGACGAGCACGCTGGAGATGACAGATAGCACCGGTGGAGTGGAGATGACATTGTCAGGTAGTAGCCGACTTCACTGGTGGGAGTTTAGCAGTGGCCTCGTGCGAAGTTTTCCTTTCGGGGAACACAACCGAAAATGTTGCGAAAATTGAAGAGCTTTATGTTTATATTTTGGAAAAGTACTAGATGGAAGCAAAACAGATTCATTCATAGTTTATCCTCTTTCTTTTCAAGATTTTTTCCCCCCTATCAAATCGATTGTAATCGAGCTGAGGGGCAATGACACAACTATGGGTTTTGATAAGGCACTTCTGGACCACGATTTCTGTTATTCTATTTTGTACTTTATTCCATTCCGTACGGTTTTATATAGGGTATGTACATCGACTTATCGTCGGTTGTTGAAATAATGCGTTCCAAGTTGCCTAATAACGACGAAATGGGACTGTTTTAGTTTTCATTCACGTTTTATCCTGGGAAGGGATGGTGCTTGGAGTCGAGGATGAAATCATCTCGCCATCACATGGTCAATGATAGTTAGGTCGATGTACTTGTATACAAAGGTACAAGAGTACAAATAGCAATGTGCTCATTCGTCCCCAAAGGCCCAGAGTGTGCAATTTTCACTGTACAGTATTCCAGGAGTACTCCTTAGCCAGGTCTATGCGCAAAAAGGTGTTGGCGAGTTGGCTTTCAGCTGAGAATGAGCACGGTGAAACCTGTGATTCGATCCTGGCCGGTCACCAATCACCAGGTAGCCAGCCTACTGCTTGAGTGCCCAATGTAAGCTAACCACCAAGACAAGGTGAATTTAGTCATGTATAGATGCCGAACCTGCACATTGTACAGAAAAGTGATACTGAACGTACTGAAGGAGCTGCTGGTCAGGTTCAGTCAGCGGACTATCCCGCCCTGCCGCCGACGTGGTTAATGCAACTGCAAGCGTGCGACAGGTCCCGCCCTGCCGCCGCTGCCCTGTGCGGGCGTTTATATACAACACGTCCTGACGGTCATGCCACTCGCTCACTCGAACGCGCCGTCGCGGTCGCGCCTCCGACCCTCCCGCCCGCACTATCCAATTCGCGGGGAGATTTGGCCGGAGACACCGCGCGGAACCGGCTGGCTCTCTCGGCTCGCGTGAAAGGCGCAGGGAGCTAGGCACGCCGCACGTGGTTTGGTTTCTCTCGTCTTCTGCCACCGACGCTTCCCGTGATCAGAATCCGGGAAATGGCAGGTCCAGGTCCAGCACGCGCCGCGCGAGGCGCTGTTGCTCTCCTCTGTTTCTTGGTTTCTTGCGCTGCGCTTGTGGAGAGCCGTGGCGGATCCAGCCGCCGGCCTAGCCGGCACCGGCAGGACCTCGATGTCGGCCTCGGCAGCGGGGGCGGAGGCGGGGGCATCGGCATCGGCATCGGCATTGGCGGCGGCGGCGGCAGCCCTTCGCCGCCGTCGTCGTCGCAGCCGCGGCCGTGCGACTTCGAGAACGAGCGGCTGTACCGGGCGTACCTGGTGATCCAGCAGTTCCGGAGCACGGTGACGTGCGACCCGATGGACGTCACCCGGAGCTGGAGCGGCACGGACCTGTGCGGCGGCTACAAGGGCTTCTTCTGCGAGCGGCCGCCCAACGTGACGGACCGGACCATCGCGTCCGTCGACTTCAACGGCTACATGCTGCGGGCGGACTCCCTGCAGGGCTTCATCAACAACCTCCCGGACCTGGCGCTGTTCCACGCCAACTCCAACGACTTCGGCGGCGCCGTGCCGTCGCTCGGCAGCCTGCAGTACTTCTACGAGCTGGACCTGAGCAACAACAAGCTCGCGCCGGCACCGTTCCCGACGGACGTGCTGGGCCTCACCAACGCCACCTTCATCGACATCCGGTTCAACAGCTTCTACGGGGAGCTCCCGGCGGGCGTCTTCTGCAGGTTCCCGCGGGTGCAGGCCATCTTCGTCAACAACAACCAGTTCTCCGGCAGCCTCCCGGACAACATCGGGCAGTCGCCCGTGAACTACCTCTCGCTCGCCAACAACAGGTTCACGGGGGAGATACCCAAGTCCATCGCCCGCAACGCTGGCACGCTCCTCGAGGTGCTCTTCCTCAACAACAGCCTCAGCGGCTGCCTCCCCTACGAGCTCGGCCTGCTCGAGAAGGCCACGGTCATCGACGCCGGCACCAACCGCCTCACCGGCACCATCCCGGCGTCGTTCGCGTGCCTGCGCAAGGTGGAGCAGCTCAACCTGGCGGACAACCTCCTGTACGGCGAGGTGCCCGACGCGCTCTGCCGGCTCGCCTTCAGCCACCTCAAGAACCTCACGCTCTCCGGCAACTACTTCACGTCGCTCGGGTCCTGCTGCTGGGACTTGATCAAGGAAGGGAGGCTCAACGTCGACCGCAACTGCATCCAGTGGGCGCCCAACCAGCGCTCGCACGACGAGTGCGCCAAGTTCCTCCGCAAGCCCAAGACGTGCCCCGTCAACAACTACCTGCCGTGCCGCAGCAAATCCCACAGCTCCAGCGAGCCGGCCGCCGACGCCGTCACAGAGGAGGAAGCGGCCGCGGAGTACAAGTACCGGACCTACTCGGCGCTGCATCCTTGAGGGCACTGCACTGATTGATAAAGCGCAGAGCGCTGTGCGTCTCGTGAGCGTGAAACGACTGATCACTCGCCTGGCCCGTTGTGCTCGGCGGGTTGTGTTGATGTGTGTGTGTAGCAATGTCGAATGTTTCCCCTTCTCTCATAATCGATCCACGGTTGAGGCCCACCTAGCTAAATTCAGATGCATCATGCTCCGATGCAAACGGATTAGCCGTATATAGAGACTTCATTTTGTGGGTTGCTCTGCCACAGATAAAAGTCCATATATAGATTCACGGGCTAGCGCGCTCTCTCTCTCTAGTACGTGTCATTAGGGCATCTCAACGGCAATTTACAAATAACTAGCTAGATGTGGCTTGAAAATAAAAAAAAAAGTAATGTAGTGGAGGATTGTGCCAGGTATGAGAGAGTTGTTTCCGTGGGATCGGCTAGACTATGGCCGCTCCTTTTGTTAATTTTTAGCTAGTTAAACTTTAGTTATTTAATTAGCTAAAGTTTCAAACATATTTACTAAAAGAAGCTAAAATAGTTTAGTTTCATTAGTCACCTAAAAGTAGCTAAAATAATTTTAACTAGCTAAAATTTAGTAAGGATAACCAAACAAGCTTCTTTCGCAAAAAAGAAGACTATCTATTCTTGAGTGCCAAGCTTCTTGATCTTTCTCCTTGATATAGCCAATAGAATTCTTTCTAGACTATATTTTGAAAACCATTAGGGACACCCTTAGATTACTTAGTCACAGGTCATGCTGCAAGCGGCCATTTTTTTTTCCATGTTAGTACAAAACCGTCAAGATTATGCAGTTTGCATCATCAAAGGTAACCATATAGCAGGTAAGCAGAAAACACTATTTGAAGAAAGAACTGTAGTGATATAAAACAAAGTAGCAAACATACTAATGCATGACTAGGAGGCCCAATAAGCAGAAGCTTTCATGCCCAACACTGGACTTGCACTTCATGGAGCACAAGCTTATTACCTTCCATATGAATGAGTGTTCACAAACTGCTAAGATGCATATTAGCGGCAGTTGAAGCATCGAATTGATGAAGAAAAATATGACCAACAGTAAACTATTCACCGATCGAGCAAGGGAATATATATGATGCACCTTCTTGTATCAGAAACTAAAAGACCATCACTAGTGGTAGCATCACATGCAAACATGTGGTAAATTGTCACCAAATGTTATTAGGAATTGAGCAAAATGCATCAGCCTCCAGTTTAACAAACGGCGAGGAGATCAAACCACACAAGCAAACATCAAAAAGCTAAGTATACATGAAAACGGAGCATCATCGCACTACTGGACTCGCGTGCTTTGCCGAGGGCCAGAGGCCTTCGGCAAAGACCCAAAAACCCTCGGCAAAGGCTTGCCAAGGGCTGCCCTCGGCAAAGACCCCTCGGAAAATTTTTAGACGGCAAAAGGATCTTTGCCGAGGGTTTGATGCAGCGCAAACGGACCATCACTAGTGGTAGCATCACATTTTTTTCCAGTTTAACGATCGGATGGTTTGATGCAGCGCAAATGTTCATGCGTATTTATTCTTAAACAACGGCATGACAATATATGGATTGGTTGTTATCATGCAGGCTCTCATGAAAAAATCTTTCCCATACTTAGAGAAACCAGGAGGCATCTCCTCATCCATCTCATGGAGCATGGTGTGGTACCTACCAGTAGAAGGCCCCTTTCTCCTTCCTCTTCCTCTTCCTCTTCCTCTTCCTCTTGACCTTCCCTCCCAGTACTAATAGCCTTGCTCCTGGTAGAAGTCCCAACAACTTTTTTTTCAAATATGAGGTAAATAATAAGATATCTCAAATATAGCACTGCAAATCTCCATTTAAATGTAACGGACAATGTTTTTCAAACCATATTATTGACATTTATTATTTTTCTCCTCCATCCCAAAATAGATGTGTGCCTTGTATTGTGAGGAGTTAACTAATTCAAGTTCAACTCGACTTATAGAAAATAATCAATATTTTTATATCTAAATAAGTTTACTATGAATATATATCGCGTGATTAATTTAATGGTGCTTATTTGATATCTTGAGTGTTTATAATTTTTTATATAGATTTAGTCAAATTTTAAATGTTGGTTTATCGAAGTACGACACGTGCATTTATTTAGGATAGAGGAGTATTTAACTCTGTAGTAAATGTAACATATTTGGCTTGTGTTGGCTTGTTCCAATGTGCTAAGGGCAGTCTCAATGGTTGAAACTATACACGGTTTCCATAGCGGCCATGTCAACAAGAAATCGTTCCTAGAAACTTCTCCTCACAGTGCTAGTGTTTTTGTCTAATAAATGGTGTCTTTTTTTCTCAATCTCTCCTAACTAATCTTTTCTCCTCCTTCAGCGTGAGTAACATGAGCTCGTAGTAACCTCCGACCTCAACGTCGACAAGGTCCACCGCCTTCTCGTCCCGAAACTCTCCTCAACGTCATAAACTCGTAGTAGACTAGGGCCTTGTTTAGATCCGAAAAGTGAAAAGTTTTCGGTACTGTAGCACTTTTGTTTGTTTGTGACAAATATTATTCAATCATAGGCTAACTAGAATCAAAAGATTTGTCTCGTGATTTACAGCTAAACTGTGTAATTAGTTTTTGTTTTCGTCTATATTTAATGTTTCATACATGTGCCACAAGATTCGATGTGACGGAGAATCTTGAAAACTTTTTGGTTTTCAGAGTGAAGTAAACAAGGCCTAGTAGCACATATATATGTTGGGCAGCAGTGTATACGCCATGTCCTTTGACCGGCCCAGGACTGAGGGGACGGCGGCGCGGCAAGCACAGCCTAGGCGGACAGCGGCGTGGAGATGCGGCCTGGGCGTCGCGGCGTCACGGCAAGCACAACGCCTTGTTTAGTTCACCTCAAAACCAAAAAGTTTTCAAGATTTCTCGTCACATCAAATCTTATGGTACATGCATGAAACATTAAATATAGACGAAAACAAAAACCAATTATACAGTTTAGCTGGAAATCACGAGACGAATCTTTTGATCCTACTTAGTCCATGATTGGACAATATTTGTCATAAACAAACGAAAGTGCTACAGTACCGAAAACTTTTCACTTTTCGGAACTAAACAAGGCCTTGGGCGGATGGCGGCGCGACGAGACAGCCTGGGCGGACGGGCGGTGCGACAAGCGCGACCTGAGCGAACGGCGGCACGGCAGGCGCCCTGGGAGCACGGCTACATGGCCTTGGCGACACGGAGCACGGCCTCTCTCTCCCAACTTCATCTTCTTCGGCGGCGAGCGTGGCCTAGGCAACAGCGAACTCAGTGAGGTCCACGAAGCAGTCTCGGTCGGAGTCCATCTTGTCTATCATGCGCCGGACCTCCCTAGGCCCCCGCGGCGTGCCCAGCTTGTAGCACGGACAGTAGCTCCTCCGCGGCGAGCGGGGACGGGTGTGGCCGGTGCGGACGTGCGTGGCAGCGTGGTCCAAGCGGGCGAGCGGGCCGGGGTGGCCGGTGCGGGCGAGCGAGCAGAGCATGGCCGGCGTGAGTGTGGCGGCGCAGCCCGGCAATCTTCCGGTCCGAACGTTCGGACCGGAGACACCGTTCGATGATTCCCGCGCGCGCATGACAGGTTGACGGGTAGGTACATTTTCTTCTTCTTTTCTTTTTTTTTAAATGTTTCTTTTCTTTTTCCCTCCCGACCGATCGTAGCTGTTAGTTTTCTTCTCTTTTTTTTTTCTTTTTTTTTCTTTTTCTTGCTATATTTTCTTTAATTTCTTTTCTTTTTCTTTTTTCATTTTATATTCCGTTTGGTTCTTTTTTTATCTTTTTTGTGCTTTTATTTTTATTTTCCTTTTTGTTTTATATTATTATTTGTTTTGTATTTTTATCTTTTTTTCTTATTCTTATTATTTTTCTTTGATGTTTACGTGCCGATGTTCTATTTTTTTATTTTTTCTTTTGATTTTGTTTTTCCTTTTATTTTTTTAATTACGTTTTCTTTTATTCATGTTTTATTTCTTAATCTTTCTTTGTTTCTTTTCTTTAATTTCTTTCCTTTATTCTTTCTTTTTTTATTTTATATTCTATTTGATTCTTTTTCTATCTTTTTTGTACTTTATTTTTATTTTCATTTTTTGTTTTATATTATCCTTTATTTTGTATATTTTATCTTTTTTCTTATTGTTATTATTTTCTTTGATGTTCACGTGCTGATGTTCTATTTTTTATTTTATTTTTGATTTTGTTTTTTCTTTTAATTTGTAATTATGTTTTCTTTTATTCATGTTTTATTTCTTAATCTTTCTTTGTTATTAATCTTTTTTTGCATCGTATGTGATGTTCTATAATACATTAAGTGTTGTTTTATAGTTAATTCATCGATGTTCACTTAGTATACATACAATATTCTATAATGTATTAAGTGATGTTCTATTGTGAATTTAGTGTTGTTCGCTTAGTACACATGCGGTGTTCTATGATATATCTAGTGATGTTCACGTAATATATATACGATGTTCCATAATGTATTTAATAGTGTTCTATAGTGTATTTAGTGATGTTTAGTTTAGTACACATGTGATATTTTATAGTTTATTTTTACAATGTTTTAAAACTATCCATATGATGTTCTTTTAATTTTTTCTCTATTACGTGTTTTTTCCTTATGCTTTGCTCTAGATTTTATTTTTTTCTTTACATGATGTATTTATTTATTTATTTTAAATATTATAATATCAGTTTCATAAATCTAAACTAGAACACTATTTTTTAAACTGAGAACATTTTTCTTACGAAGATGGAACATTTATTTTCTGAACCTAGAACATTGTCTATCATAAATAAAAATGTTATATCTTTATAAGATAAATGTTTATTAATAAAATTTTATCTAAATATATCCATGTGATATCTTGTTTTGAAGGATTTATTATAAGAAACACTATAGTGTAATCGGATTTTGATTTAGATATTTAGTTTAGGAGCTATGACTTTTTAAATTTTGTTGATGAAAATGAAGAATATATGGATGAGGTGGGCCCTCTAGGATGGACAGCCTCTGTCAACCGCTAGCTGTGCTACTCTGATCCTATAGAATAGACATACTTTATTCTAGTTTGTGCATGCATGTCTTATCTATGCAAATTATTTTTGCATCTATGCTAATTAATTTTCGGAACCAAGTATGTGCAGCGTTGTTCATGGGTCATGGCAACACAACATGATGTTCTTTAATTTTTTTTCTATTACATGTTTCTTATTTTTTTCCTTATGATCTGCTGAAGATTTTTCATTATTATTTGGTTTATGTTATGTACTTATATATATATATATATATATTATAATACTAATTTTCTAATCCTAAAAACTAGAATACTATTCTTAAAAAAGTAGAACATTATATTACGAAGGCAGAACATTGTTTTTTAAACCTAGAACATTGTCTCTGCTCAGTAAAACAAATGTTCTATCTTTGTGAAATTAATGTTCATAATTAAAATTTATCTAAATATATTCATGTGGGGTCTTGTTTTGAAGCACGTATATAAGAAACATAATTGTGCAATCAGAAATTGATTTAGATACTCGATTTAGTAGTTATCAGTTTTAAAATTTGTTTGACACGTAAAAAAAAATGGTTCCGCAAGCGCCCAAAAGCTGCTCTCTATCCACCACAGGGTCTTTACACGTAAATCTCACGGTCTTTATGTCTCCCATGGTGGAAAGAATCATCGATTACGATGGAGTGTTTACCATGATTTTCTTGATTCTTGCGGTGGGACGACTGTAGGTCTGATTTTGAGCAGTCTCAAACGCGCTCTAAAATAGATGGTGGATCTGTTCATCAAACAGTGTTTGTGTTCTTTAGTAATGGACCAGGGTGTTTTTGTTCATGTTAATGGGACTGGATGAAAAATATAACAGTGTGTGTTAGTTCTAGTTGACGTTATGATGTTTTAATGGTATCTGACATTGCCAGATTTTTTCAGCGGTTCTCCTATTTTAAGGAATCAACTAATTCTAAGTTTAGCTAGATTTATAGAAAATAATATTAATATTCTTATATTAAATTAAGTTAATATGAAACATATAGAGTGATTGATTCAATAACGCTTATTTGATATCATGAATGTCAATATTTTATATATATTCAGTCAAATTTTAAATTAATTGATTTCTTGAACCACTTGGTGTTTACTTAGGAGGACTATATTAAATGTAGCATATTTTGCCTGCTCAAATGTCCTAAAAATAGATGGTTGATCTATTCGTCAAACGGTGTTCTCTACCCTGTTCCACCTCTTGGTAACGGGCAGGAGTACTTTCGTCCATATTAACGGAACTGGATAGAAAATACAATAATAATGTTATTTCTAGTTGACGTTATGATCTCTCAGTGGTATCTGTCTATCTGACGTTGGTGGGATTTTTCATTGGTATTTTATAATTCTGGTGATCTTTGGGTTCTATAAAACCATTTTTCTTAAATTAATTATGTGGTCAAAATGCCACCTCCCACCGGAGCAAGTACAATAACAATTCAAATGGAAGAAATCTTCCCTTTGTGACAAAGAATAACCAAAACCGAAAAGAAGAAATCGGTTACAACTATCGCTCGATCGAATCACGCAATCAGCAAACTAGGAATCCCTCGAAAATTGCACAGTGCCAGTCCAGGAAAGATCAAACTTTGACTAGGTGCAATTCCGATTGATAGAAGTAGGACATAGCCATCGATCATTATTCATTATTGGGGTGGCCGGTAGTAGCTGTAGGCGCTGTAGAAGGTCTGCGCCATGGTGAGCAGCAGCAGGAACACAGCAGCGACGACGGAGACGATCGCCCATGGGTTGCTGAAGTAGTTGTGCTGCAGGCTTGCCACCCACGTGCTCCACTTGTAGTCGTAGTACCTGTTCACCTGGTCCGACAGCCCGGAGAGGTAGCTGTCGTTGATGTCGAACACCACCTCCTCGCAGAGGCGGTTGAAGAGGTCGGCCACCTCGGCGTCGCTGCCGAGCCAGTGCTCTATGATGCCGCGGTCGTGCAGGTACTTGACGTCCTCCGCCGAGTTGATGAGGTTGTCCATGAAGATGGCGTAGGAGGTGATGTTGTTGCCGCCCGGGGTGGCGATGTCCATGTGGCACTGCTCGAACGCGATCAGGTTCAGGAACAGCAGCTTGGAGCCGTCGTGGACGAGGATCCGCGGGATGTGGAGCACGCCGTTGTCGAACTTGATGTCCCAGAACCGGTCCGTGTTGTGCCGCCGGCACCTGATGCCTGCCTCCCGGAGCTCCGACACGCAGTGCACGAACTGCTGCCGCCGCTTGTCCGCCACCCGCCGCAGCCCGGACCACTTCTTGGGCCACAGCCGCACGGGCGGTGGCGGCGTCGGCTGCAGGCCGGCACGCAGGAGGCTCCGTCGGAACACGTCGAGGCAGTGGAGCATCGGGCACGACAGCGGGTCGAACGCCGCCGTGGCGTCGGCGCCGACGGAGGACTCCAGCTTGGACCGGTCCTTACGGAGCAGCGGCGCGTCGGTGGGCATGAGCGGGTCAAAGAAGCGCACGGCGAGGCTGGCGACGGCGCCGGTCTGCTCCGGGTTGCCGATCTGGATCCCGAGGAGGAGGTCCAGCACGAAGAGCGGCACCTGGTTCTCGAGCAGGATCATGTCGTTGCGCACGGCGTGCATTGCCCCGCGCATGGCGAAGATGGGGTCGTGCCGCGAGTACCCCAGGTCGTCGACGAAGCCCTTCCCGCCGTCCAGCGCGCCGCGGAAGAGCTCCAGCACGAAGGTGCCGTCCAGCACGAGGCACTCGGCGAGGTCGTTGCTCCCCATCCCGGCGGCGCGGCCCTCGTAGCAGGAGCGCGCCCGGTCCTCGAGCGCGCGCACGGCGCCGAGGTAGGCGGTGACGTCGTGGCCCGTGCGCTTGAGCACGTGGTGCAGCGCGCGCCACTTGTGGCGGTCCATCTCCCGTAGCCGCCGGCGGCCGTGGTGGAGTGGCCCGATGGACACCACCTGCGGCGTGTAGGCGCGCTCGTCGCCGTCGCGGAGGCACTTGGGCACGCGGTACACGGAGAGGCGCGCCCAGGGGCAGGCCGCCTCCTCGGCGCGCGCCTGCGCGAGCTTCCCGCGGATGGCGATCACCCATTCCGAGTCCTGCGGCTTGGGGCTGTGCGCCGGGGACAGCGCCCGCGACCTGGTGGCCGGCCGGTCCTGTTCCGACTGGCGCTGGACCGGTGGCGGCGGCGACGCGTCGGCGCCGTTCGTGATCCGCAGCGGCAGGTCCCGCTCCCGCGGCGGCGGCGGGGACTTCTGGAGGTTGGCGTCGACGGCCTCCCTGAGCTTGATCGTGATGAGGTACCAGCTCAGGACGTCCTTGTTGAAGACGGCGACCATCGATGGCGGCTGGCTGATGCAGAGCTGTGGCGTTGCGTCTCGTGGTCGTGGCTGGCCAAGTCTCGGCCCCGGCCGGACCCGGGACAGAGAGAGTAGGCAAGGCAAGAAATGATGTGCGGGGCGTGCTCAACAACTGCTAGTGTGCAAGCGATGTCTTCTCTGTGCTGCCGTGCCGGTGATGATAGGCTGTGTGGAAATCTGTCTCCTGTTGCTTGTCTGCGCTAAAACAAACTCACTCTCGATGCCCGAACAAGCTCATTCTCGTCTTCTTGCTGCGGGTACGTAGTGAGTACAAATCTTTCCATTTTATTTATATATGTGAACGAGTCAACAATTGGTAACCCACGACGAATCCTGTGTGGATTGGGATTGCAGGTGCAGGTGGCAAAAGTCTGAATCAGCTTTCTACACTGGTAAAGCGGAATCGGATGCCGGTTCCAGGTTCCTAGCCGTTGCGGCCTGGACTGGAGCATTCCAGCCACCGGAGCACAAGAGGTAGTGGGGCGCACGCGCACGACGTCTTCCCGGACGCCAACCCGCCGAACGGGCGAAGGCGAACGCACCGGGCAGACGGATCAGATCACACGACCACGCCACGACTTGGCACGTGGTAATCAGAACGGCGCATCGCATCGTGATTCGATTGCATCTAATGCATGGCGCACGCCCCACCCGCATCAGTGCCTCAGTGGTGCTGGTGCCCGCATCCTGCATGCTCTGACTCGCGCGAACGCGACCACGCTGGCTGGAAGGCTGGACAATAATGCCTTTGCCTGCTCGGCTGCTCATGGCAAGGTACGTAGGAATTGCTGTCACCGGCGACTCGGCGAGGCGGCAATTAAAGAATGCCAGTCCAGATTTCAGCTGGTCGCGTGATCTATATCTGACAATAATCCATGTACTACGTGTGTACGTGTTCCATGTATGTGTGCTCTAAAGTTTTATTAAGTTAAGTCGCTTGGTTGGTTGTGGCTGCTTCGATCTGAATTAGCATCGTCGAGCTACAGATTTGGGTTTTGTCATGCTGATTTCTTTATTTTTTTAGCAAAGGTCAGGCTGTTTTTTATTATTACTAGCAAAATATGCCCGTGCGTTGCAACGGAAGACAAAAACTCTCATATCTATACATATCTATAAAGAGCTAAAATTTCAATCTGTCTTTTTTTTTTCTGCCTGCTCCTCTCCCATCCGCTTCCCCGCGTTGTCTTTGTTCTTGCGTGCCTTATACTTCTCTCCCATCCGCGCCTCAAAAGACAAAAACTCTCATATATTTATGAAAACGATAACGGACGGTACACACGCCCGTGCGCACACACATAATAATATAAGCCCGTGCGCACACACACAATAATATAAGTTAGTGATGGTAATAAAATATTAATATCCTATTAACATATATCGAATCAGAATATAATTGCGATACATGTGTTATCATAACTTAACTTTAGTTTTCATACTATCCATGTGTGAGAATCTATAAAAAATCAGTAGCTATAATACTTAATTAAAGGAGGTAAATAGTTAGTTGTTTACGTGTGAACAATTGATCCGTCCATTGATGATTATAGTTAGAGATCATTCTTAATTTTCAGATGGCAGTCCTGGTTGAGGATTACAGGATTACATTTATTTAGACTAAATTAGACAACAAACAACTTAAGAGATTTTAGTTCACGTATTGATTAGTTAGACCATTTTCTAATCTAGGTAACTAACTTGTGGACAACAGTTCAGAATAAATAAACAAAAATGAATAAACGAATGGAGAACGGCAATAAGGAAGCAGATTTATTATAATATATATATATATATATATATATGATGTGACCAAAGGTAGCGATAGAGGACTACCTGGCGGCCAGCGTGTGGACAAGCGCTGCATGACACTTTGAGATTCGTGCAGCGTGTAGGTGGAGGGATCGGATGGTTGTGAGCAGGTGGGGAGGCAGACTTCCGATCTCCAGGAAGAAAAGGCCACACATCGCTTTGTCTCCGTCTCCGCTCCCTTTCTTTCCCATTCGTTTCGTCTCGTTCTCGCCTGCCGCCTCCCCTTCGCCTTGCCTTGCTCCGGTAGCAGCAGCCGCCTCCGCCCTGCCCTCCCTCCAGAAAATTCTACAATCGGCGCGCGTGGGAATCCAGCCGCTGTTGGATGTGGGACCGCGGCTGGCAGGTCCATCATCGCGCGCGGGAATCCAGCCACCGTCAGATGGGACCGCGGCCGGCGGCTCCGTAGTGGATTGGAGGCGCTCGATTCACTGCCTATTTCATGCTGCTGCTACGGCGTCAACGCCCGTTCTAGAAGTGAGATTGATTCTCGCCGGGGTCGCGTAGGTACCGATCGGTTCTGAGCACGGGCGACCCTTCCCGAGTCGTGATCTATTCGATTTCGGGTGTGGCGGACAGACAACACGGGGAAGCGGATGGGAGAGGAGCGGGCAGAAAAAAAAAGGCAGACTGAAATTTTGGCTCTTTATAGATAGGTATAGATTTTTTGAGCACGCGGGCGTCAAACGAGCAGATGGAGTTAACTGGCCTTTGCATAACGGTCTGGGCCGTGGGCCGTGGGCCTTGCATGCACTGCTGCACCCGGGCCGATACATGGCCACGCATGACCCACTAAGGATAGAGCACGGATCACGGTCCACGAACCATGACCTTTGCTGCTCTAGAGGACCAGTTAGATCGGGCATGTGAGGGTGGCCGGTGTGTGTATTGAAAAAATAACACATGAAAAAAAAAGATGTCCAATTTCAGTACCACTGACACTATCAAAAAGAATTTACAACTCTTTTTTATAGGGCTCCGAACTTCGCATTTCACACTAAATGAACATTTTGCCCTTGACATAAATGATTACTACTCTTTTTACAGACAAGGGTGAAGTGGTCATTTTCTACATCTAAGTCTTCAATTCTCCAGTTTTGCTCATTAAGTCTCGAAGTAGCTATTGTAATCTTGACTTAGTCGACATTCGTTCTCAATCAACAAACGAAACAACTTTTTGTCTTCGCTTGACCTTTGCTTAATCTTGCTCCGTCTGCTGATTCTCTAGAAGTGAAGATGAAATCTTCTAGCGAAGTCAAACTTTTATCTTCGTCATGTTAACTTACCTGCAAACAAACTTTATGGCGAAAGTTAGAACGTTAACTCTGAAGTTTCTGACTCCAAAGTTTGGGACTGCTTTTTATGATGAAGTTAAATTCCCAACAAGGGCCTTATCCATTTTAAAATGGATGTGTTGTAAAATATAGGGACTCTATCCTAGAAGAAAAAGATTCTAGTCTGTTTACATGTGGCCTCACAAAAGAACAATACATTATGTTTATGCCACACGCCCACACACACACACCACACCGTTGGGGAAGCATGGATGCTAGAGTATATATTTGAAAATTTTTAATGGATATAGGCGTAATTCTATGGTACTTGACTTATCTGTGAAAACGTCTATGCTTCCAGCAATGTAAATTTGCATAATCCACCAAGTACTATTTATAGTTTCGACAAAAACCAACTAAACTGTCAATCCACACCAGCCCACATTGGGAAATAGCAACGGCTTAGGCAGGTTTGTTGGTTTCTGTTTCAACCCATTGATCTTGAGAATAGGTTGTGTTGTTGTCGAACATGGATTAGAACTACAAATAACAATCAAACATGTCTTATTGCTCAGCAACTATCCACTATCTTAGAATTAGAGCCATGAAGGGGTGACTTCATCATCTCAACCTCACCGAAGGAGGACAAGACCCACGCGGCCACGCATGAACACCTCGCTTGGTCACAAGACGCCACTCAAGCCAGGAAATTCAATCTAAGTAATTTATATCCAAATCAAGAAGGGTGTCATTGCCCGTGTGCACTGCACAAGAGATGATCGATGATCTAGCATGCTACACATCACTGTGGTAATATGGTGATCCTTAACTATAGAGCTTGTGCCGCTAGACATCGATGTCACGATGCAAATTAAGTTGCAAAATGTCTAGATCAACATGAGGCCCTGAAGGTGCCTTAGGCTATGGATGAATAGGATAGTCTGTTCGCTGGTCTAAAAAATCATGACTGGAATTACTGTTTGCTGATTTATTGTGAGAGAAAAACATTGTTGACTGGCAGAAAACATACAATGCAATTGACATTTGACCATATTAAACAATTATACTCTATTTTAGTGAGAACGGCCAAATCTAATTGTCATCAGTTGCCAAGCATAGCGCCAAAAGATTTGTCGAAGATCGAGTGACTCAATGTGAATCCTTAGTTTAAGTATTGGCATGCTTCCAACTTAAAGTTTAAGTATTAGTTTTATATTGAGTCACTCGAAATGCTTCCAAAAGTATTGGTCGAAATGCTTCTAATACAATTTTGACCAATACCTCTATTTCAAGCATGGCAAAACACAATTAAAGTTGGAAGCCAAGCCACCGAGGCGAAGCAGCTGCTGGTATAATATACTCCCTCCATCCGTATAAAAATACAATGCAAGCAAAGTACCAAATTAAAATATCTTAAGTTTGACTAAGTATAATTAAAAAATAATAATATTTAAAATATCAAATAAATATTGTTAGATTTATCATGAGATATAACTTATTTGGTGTTACAAACATTAATACTTTATCTATATATTTAGTCAAACTTTAGACAAACTAACAAAGAGTACATCTAGACAAAGTAATACTTTATCTAGAAATGTTAATTAGGCCCTATTTAGATGACTTCAAAATTCTAAAAGTTTATAAGATTTCTCGTCACATCGAATCTTGCGGTAGATATATAGAGCATTAAATATAGATTAAAAATAATTATACAGTTTACTTGTAATTTGTGAGATGAATTTTTTTAGTCTTGTTAAACTATAATTGAATAAATTTACTAAATATAAACAAAAATGCTATAATATCTAAATTAAAAAAATAGATCTGCCCTTAGGTGAACGGCGGGTGACGGCATATTCGATGCAGATATCATGTCCACCTCACAATTACCACTACCAGGTCCACCACATCACCAGTTCGCCACCCAAAGGCGGCACCATTTGATACGCATGTAAAATATCAACAGGGAGAAAAAATCTCGTCAAGGCCTCAAGGGCGATGATGCAGGATAGGGACGAACTTTCAGCTCAACAGAGCAATCGAACCTGAACTGAACGTATTTTAGAGAGTTTGGGCAGTGGTCCTGGTCCACTCAACAAACATACATTTCCCTTGTCAAAATAAATAAATAAAGAAAGAACTCATTTACTTGTCTTATAAGATATATTTTTTCTATCAGCCAATAATATTTTTCTTTTACAATAAATCAACGAATAGCTTTCCAGAGTCTACTATACAAATAATTGTAGCAACGAATTCGACAAGGAAGCAACTGCCAAAGATGCTCTTGCGCAGACAGCATAGACACCTGACCTGCCGCAACTTTGTACATCCATCGATCTCGTCTTCTCAAAGACTGGAAATTTTCTATATCCCTATATTCTTCTGAACTGACTCATATGAAATTCCTATTTTGTGAATTCGTGTTCAGGAGTGGCAACCGGCAAGCTCATTTCCTCGGCGCAGAAACATTGGGCCTGTTTGGTTGGGTGGCCAACTCTTGGCCTGGTCTACTAGAGCCACCTTGGGCTTGTTTGGTTGTCTGATTTTGGGCTTTAGCCAGGCCAAAACTGGCCTCCGTACGCATGCTAGCCTGGCTTCCAAAGAACGGATCGACCCTTCGTTTTTCTGGGCCTGGCTTGGCCAAGCCGCAGTATCGGTTGGCATCACCTCCCGACTCCCTTGCCGTGTGCGACGCCGCTCCTTCTTCAAGCGTTGTCTCCACCGGCTCCTCGTCCTCCTCCCATGCTCCCCTCCACCGGTGGCGGCCCTTCTCCTCATGCACCAGCTGTAGATCAGGGCAGAGGGGACCTGTCCCTGAGGCAGTGGATCTCGGCTAGGTCTTCGTGTCGAGTGACTCAGCCGGCGGCACCATCGCGCACCACCTCGCTGTGTGCTTCGGCTCGTGCGCAGAGTTGGGTTTGTCGCCGTCCGTGGAGCGCACGTGGTCAGAGGTGGAAGGCATAAGCTCAGCGCAATGGGGAATTTCTGTCCCAGTATGGACCGGCGGCGTGCGCGGCCGAGGGGAATTTCTGTTTCTTCTCTACCAGATCTAGGAGGTGGAAGGCATAAGCTCGGCGCAATGTGCCCAACAATGGTGCGTCGGTGCTTCCAGACACCAAAGGACCGGGTATATGGATCGTGAAGGAAGTTGTTGCGGCTGCCGACGTTCGCTCGCCCGCGTGTTGGCTCCGTGCTGCCGGCGTGGAGTAAGGATGACTGTGCTGCCGACGTTCACTCGCTCAAGCAAAGAGATTTGGGTCTGCCTGTATTAGCGTGAAGCAGAGAGATTTGTTGGCGGTGGGATTTGGTGTTGAGCTGCTAGCTTCCACGGGCGGAGGTGACTCTAGCTTGAAGAAGAGCCAGACTCATGGGTGAGAGAGATAAAACTCACCTTCACAAGAAAAAGTTAACTGTATCCAACCTATCCAAGCAACCAAACAAAAATGTGGACAATCCAGGCTTAGACAATACAAGTAAACCAAACAACTATAATTGGCTTGCTAGAGCCAGTAGCCTGGCTAGAAATAAGGCAGGGAACCAAACGGACCCATTGTGGCTCGCTACAGATGGTTCCGCCCCCAGTTTCCGTGGCAAAGGCCTTGTTTAGTTTCAAAAGTTTTTGTAAAATGAATATTGTAGTGCTTTTATTTGTATTTGATAGATATTATCTAATAATGCCTAACGTAAGCACCGTGCACGCTCACAGGACGGGGAATTGGACAAAACCCGACAAGCTTCACGTTTTGAGTTTAATGTCACCCAGGCATCTGGGTACCTGACGAGACCCCAACGGCATTTACGCATGCACCCGACTAGCAGTGGACAGATCCTGTGGCGTAGCTGTTCATGTCCACAAATTGCAGAGATGACTCGCAAAGTTTTGCAAAATTTTTCAGATTCCCCGTCACATCGAATATTTAGACGCATGCATTAAGTATTAAATATAGACGAAAATAAAAACTAATTGCATAGTTTGGTCGGAATTGATGAGACGAATCTTTTGAGCCTAGTTAGTCCATGATTGAACAATATTTGTCACAAACAAACGAAAGTGCTACAGTACCTGTTTTGTAAAAAATTTTGGAACTAAACAAGGCCGCTGAACTGTGCTCAAGTTTAGCCGTCTTGGTCATTACAGTACATGGCCGTCTCGGTGTGCTCATTAAGTAATTTAACTGTTGTTGTGGCAATACTCACTCCGTCTCAAAATGAATGTGGTCTTAAATTTTCATAATGTAAGTTTGACTAAATTTATTAAAAATACGTGCAATATTTGTATCTCCAAATAAATTTATAAAAAACTAGACTCAAAGATCTTTTCAATAATACTAACAAATTTATTTGGAGACCTAAATATTACACGTATTTTTTATAAATCGAGTCAAACTTGTAGCACGAAAACCGAAAACAACAGTTAATAGACTACTAAATTTTTTGACATTAAAAAGGTAGTAAATCAACCTTAAAGTTATCCCAAGTCAAAACTATTTAAGTGTACCAACTTCTATGACACCAAAGAGGTACAATACCCTGTTTATTTCTAAAACAATTTGTAAAATAGAAATAGTAGCACTTGCGTTTGTATTTGGTAAATATTATCTAATTATGGACTAACTAGGCTCAAAAGATTCGTCTCGTAAATTATAGGTAAACTATATAATTTGTTATTTCTTTTATCTATATTTAGTGCTCTATGCATGTGCCGTAAGATTCGATGTGATAGTGAATGTGAAAAATTTTGCAAAATATTTTGGGAACTAAACAAAACCCAAATATACTTTAAGGTGTATCTAATTATTCTAATTTGGTGTTAAAAATGTTGACTCCCTTGTATATAAATTCGCTTAAAGTAGAGAAACTTCGGTTTAGAACAACACTAAGAAGTTATTTAGGGTAGGAGGGAGTAGCACATTTTAATTTCATAATATCGGCTGAAATGGGAAGATGTGCCTAATAGATCCTTTTCAACCACCACTTTTTTCCCAACAAACGCATTGATTGCTGATGAAGGTACCATTTGACACAAAAAGATGGTTCTCTGTTTTATTAGGCCAGTCTCAATAGGAGTTTCACCAGAATGTCATGCACATTTATTAGAGCGCCATGTCAGCAAAACTGCACTTTTTGCATGAAACGAAGAGGAGAGAGAAGGAAGTAGTTTCACCATGGTGAAACGGGATGAAATCCCTACTGAGGGCTAAATCGTTTCACCATCTTGTATGTGATCTAATCATTTTGCAGTAATTAAATGTTTTGCCCAGCATAGGAAACGTCAAAGTAAAACTCATGTATTGTGGAGGTTGTTTCATTATTCGTTTCGTTAATACCCTGTCAACAGATTTGTTTTGGAAATAGTGCATTGAAATGGACCAACAGAGTAATCTATAACTCTTATAATCCTAAACCCCACTAAACTATTTCTCTAAGCATGCAAGCTATCCACCTAAGCAATGTACTACCATATTCAATTAAAATCCACTAAGTAAAACCTCAATAACTATTTATCTCAACATGCAATGCACTACCACATATACAATTAAAATCCAATAGCACACATGACAACTGTAGTGTCCATGCCAGCAAAACGAATAAGTATAGCCCACATCATCATACTACATAATCTATTAATCCGCAATTCTCGCAGCAACACGCGGAGTATGCTCCTAGTAATAAACAATACTCATGTACAGTTTTCCGGCGACTGTCATTTAAATAATCAAGCTTGGTCGTATGGAATCCCGCAATAATTTGAGACACAAAAACAAGGCACGCATTCATCCTGTCAACCCACAAGCAACTAATGCCTTGTTTAGATGCAAAAAGATTTTGAATTTCGCTACTGTAATATTTTTATTTGTTTATGGCAAATATTATCCAATTATGGAGTAACTAGACTTAAAAGATTCGTCTTGCGATTTACAGACAACAAACTGTAGAATTAGTTTTTGCTTTCATCTATATTAAATGATCTATGTATGTGCTGCAAGATTTGATGTGACAGAGAATCTTAAAAAAAATTAGTTTTTGGGATGAACTAAACAAGGCCTAACTAAGGGCACTCAATGCCAAACCCATCATAGTTTTTAGAAACATTAATTCTAGTGGCACCTAAGTATTTTAATGATGTGATAAAGTAGTTATTGAAGAGAGCAAAAATCATAAAAATCAGGTCTAAGGTTATCTGCAATGGTAGTCAAATAGCTAGGATATCTTTAATGACAATTTACAAATAGCTAGCTAGATGAGATATAAAAATAATAAAAAAAAGTAGCACTTTCATTGGCTATCAAGGAGAGAAATTAAATAGCTAACGACTTGTAAATAGCTAATCTAGCACGATATTTTAGAAATACCTCTCTTACATAACTCTCTACTATATCTCACATAACTCACATAACTCTCTAGTATAACTCTCTAGTATAGTGTTTATTTATTCTTATTTATATGTCTTATCTAGTTATCTATTTGTAAATTGTCATTGATAATCAATAAAATTCCTCCTCTATTAGCTATTTAAGAACCATTGGAGACATTGGAGACACTCTAAGTTAAAAACCAAGTCTACACGAGATCCAAGACATGAAGTGATATGATTAGTTGAGAAGGAAGAGAGAATGAATATGATTAGATAAAAAAATTATTTCATAGTTTCTATATATAGTGTCTTAGAAATTAATAGGTATAGAAAGTACATATAGTTTCTAGCATTAAAGTATGTTTGGTTAGAGGTGTTAAAGTTTAACAGGTACTGTAGTATTTTTTTATTTTTGTTTTATTTGACAATTAGTGTCCAATCATAGACTAATTAGACTCAAAAGATTCGTCTCGCAAGTTACTCTCTATCTGTGTTTTTAGTTTCATAAATAGTCTATATTTAGTACTCCATATATGTGTCCAAATATTCAAAGTGATGGAAGTTAAAATTTAACAACGCCAACCAAACAGGGCCTAAAAGAGAGTGAGAGACACCTTACGAAATAAGCTTAGCATTATAGCATACAACAGCTACAAATTTAGCATCTCAAATAAAAGAAATATCATAAATGAATGATGCTCTCACTGCCCCTAATACTCATCCAATTCTAGAGATAGTACTATGCATCATTGAGGCCAGGTAGTTCCAATTCAACTTGCTACACTGAAATTAAATTGGTATATAATGCAAGGCATCAAATACATAGATAACCTCAAATACACGCATTCTAGTATATTTGTAACGACATCCTTTCGCTATCAACATAACCACCTCTGCTAAGCAACGACCACCACATCGTTATCCAAGAGTAACAGCAGAAAGCAGTGATGGCGTTGATTTTGTGCATCATGGATTTTTGTTTGCAATCATTTCATTGGGATGTTTAGCAACATGAAATTGGATAAATTCAAACGCTTGTTTCCTTCAAACCTAACACAGAAGCAAACACTATACTATTATATTTCAATGGTTTCGTCCACCATGTACAACTAACCATACCTCTATGTCCCAGGATAATAGTTTATATAGAGATTGTAGCACCCAGTTTCTCAACTCCAAGCAGTAAAACCAAAAACAAAGAAAAAATGATTAATTTAGATACGATGGGGACATGTTCATGGTAAACGAAGCGTCCTTCAAACCTAACACAGAAGCAAACACTATACTATTACCAGTGTGCATATATTTCAATGGTTTCACCCACCATCTACATTTAATCATACCTCTATGTCCCAGGATAATAGTTTATATAGAGATTGTAGCACCCAATTTCTCAACTCCAAGAAGTAAAACCAAAAACAAAGAAAGACAATGATTAATTTAGATACGGTGAGAGCATGGTCATGGTAAACGAAGCAACACAAGAGTAAATTTAAATTATAGAACATGGGCAAAACTAATGCCGATGCGATTAGCCCAACAAAAACATCACGAAGAAACATCCATAGACGGTTATCTTGCACGGACCAGATATTGCAATGAAATAAGCTTAGGAAACATGAATGTATGATTAGATAAAAGCTGTAAGAAACAGTTATTAATTTCCATCTCACATCATGGGGGCGGCGGATTGCCAAACCTACGCCGGATCGCTGACATGACACTCCTCATCCTGTTAATGGTGTGAGTCGATGATTGTGCGCCAGCGGCATTGGCCGGAAGGTCCATGCCTGCCATTTGATCGGTCAGCTCAGCAACTTGTGCCTGTCCATTCTCCTGCACACCATTTTCACTAGCACTCCCAGCTTCATGCTCCAACACAATATCCAAGCTGATGGAAAATGACTCCCCCCTAGTAACCTTCAGGTTCTCAATGCACTCATATGACACGCCACGGCATCTCTTCAGCTTCACCTTGACTAAACTGGGGCAGCCCCCATTCAGTGCTACCATCCCACGATCTGACACGGGGCACCCCTTGATGCAGAGCTTCTTGAGCGCAGCCCAGCGCTCAGCCAAGCAAATGATCTCAGCATCCCCCACAGTTTCACACCCACAAAGCGCAAGCCGTTCCAGCGACCGGCAGTGCTCACCAAACATCCGGAGGCTCAGCACGGTGGGGTTGACCCCTATCAAAACGAGCTCCTGCAGATCTGGACATCCTCGTGCCACAGCCATGAGTCCGAAATCCCCAATCCGGTTTGTGCGCCACCCATCAACATGCAGTTTGCGGAGTTTGTGGCACTTCTCGGCAACACTAATGATGCCCGAATCAGTGCACTCAGGGGTCTTCACAAGGAACAGAACCTCAAGATTGGGACAGGCAGAAAGCGCAGCAAGGCCACGGTCGCCAACCTGCAGCTTCTCAAGGTGAAGCTCAACAAGGCCAGGAGCACGTGCAGTGATGACCTCCAATGGCAGGTCCCAGGCGCCTGAGCACCGTAGTATCTTGAGCGAGCGGAGGTTTGGTGAGGACGCCACAAGGGGCACAAAGCACAGAGCACTGTATAGATCTTTGAGGCAAACCGAACGCAGGGACAAGGCCGGTGGAAATTTGATGTCCTCAGCAATGGAATTGGTGGCACCAGCCGTGTCAGGCAGGCCCCGGAGGCGCTTGACAGAGAGGTCCTCGAGGAGGGGGCAGGACTGGAGCACGGCGACGAATGCCTTGGGTCCGAAGGTGCAGGACGCAACCGAGAGCTTGCGGATCGCCGGCGCGGCGGCGGCGAGCGAGGCTAGCCCGGCGTCGGAGAGCTGCCTGAGGCCGCGGAGCTTGAGCCTGGAGAGGCGCTCCGAGGGCAGCGCGTCGGCCACCGCCGCGGCGCCGTAGTCGGAGAGGCTGTCGGCGCCCGACCCGCGCGCGCAGCGCAGGGCGAGCTTGGTGACGGCCGTGAACCGCGCGAACAGCGCGGGCGCCGCGTTGCCCAGCGCGGCGCGGGCGTCGAGGGAGAGCCTGTGGCGCGTGGTGGCGTCGACCTCCATCCAGCGGGAGCAGGCGAGGGAGCAGGCGTTGCGGTCGGTGGGCGACAGCGACGCGAAGACGAACGCGAGGATCTCGTCGGGCAGGTCCTGGGTGTAGTCCCGCGCGGGCGGCGCGAACGAGGAGGAGCTGTCCCCCGCCGCAGCGACCTGCATCGGCGCGGTCAGCCGCAGCAGCTGCTGCTGCTGCGGCGGCGGCGGCGGCGGCGCCATGTGGGAGAGCGACCTGCTGCGGCGCGGCGGGGAAGAGGAGGTGCCGGATTTGGAGAGGGAGGAAGGGGAGTGGCCCATGCTACGGAACCCCGGGGCGGGCGGAGGAGGCGGTGGCCATCCGGGACGCGCGACGCTCGTGGGGGTAGGTGCTGGCGGATTTGCCGATCTGGGGGGTCGCGGGGGCGACGTGGGAAGGGAAGGCGGAGGGGCGGGGGGGAGGATGGGATGGGAGATTGGGAGGGATGGGGAAAGTATCGAGAGTTTATGGGGACGCCGTTCTTCAGGTTGGTGTGGTGGTGCGGCGGGGACGGTGGTGGCATTGGCATGGCAGGGCCGCAACCCGCAGCAGAGAAGGAGACGGTTGTGGGTTCGGGCTCTCTTGGGCTGGGCTGGGCCGCAGACTAGCCGTTCGTTGACGGGGTTCTCTCTCTTTTTTCCTTTTTTTTTTGTGGAAAGAATCGTTGACGGGTTTCGTGTGCTGGTTGAACTCACGCTGTGGAACAATTTTTTGGTCTTCGTCTTCGTCCCAGGCTTTTGGAAAAATGTAGAAAACACACACAAAAATACGTTTTGAAGACTTTTTTAATTTAAATAACTAAACCCATACTTAATTCTGGACTTATATTACTTAGAGTATTAGCTTTGGAGGACGTACACCATCCTACCTGGTTTGGCCGCGGGTTCGTGGCTTGGTTCTACGGGCAGAAGAGGTAGTGTACCAAGTACCATCATCTGGTAGTGCTGAGGTGGAAAAAAATAGAGCAGAAAAGGTAGTGTACCATTCATCTGTAGGCAATGGTCCTCAAAATAAAAGGAGTAAAGATATATGGATGTACCCTATAATGCGTGGCTTGACCTCAACCCAGATGAACGGACGCGTCGTCACAGCTCTGAAGGTAGGCACTGGTGGTACCAACGAACTGGCACACGAGTTTGAACACAAAAAGGGGAATTCAAACACCTAGCGGCGCTTAAAAGCATTTCACGGGACGACAGACTGCGTCTCTGTGTGTGTGTGTGGGGCAGAAAATGACATGCTGGCCGGGGAGATGTAATAATAAAAAACGACAGAGAAAAACAAGGAAGATTTCTACAGTACTACGTAATAAAATAATTAATCTTCTCTGTCTGTGTTGGATATGGATGAGAATGAAAACACGGCACGCACACTGACGCTGTCCTTGCACCAAACAAGCGTGAAGCCGGTTAAACGGCCAGCCACCACACCAACCGCCGCACGAACGGCATTTAACGTTACGCCTCGCGGCTTCCGTTGCTTAATTACCTACAGCTACACAGCATCCATCCATCCACGCGAAACTTGACTCGGGTGCGTACGTATGCGCGTACGTCGGAGACCTTGTACTACCCTTTACCCCCGTACCCCATACAGCCTGGCTGATTCCGACGAGACGGAACGTACGGCCTCCCCCAGCTTGGACGAGTTCAACAACGTATACGCATCTCCAACCAGCTGTGTCACTACGACATGCAGACGCCGATCCATCCATGCATCGCCACCACCGCCCGCCACGCCGAGCCAGAGCCATGCACACCGACCCGGCGAGGGGGTGGCCGACGACTTCCGAGCGGAGACACGTGCGTGTGCGCCGCGCCCGTCAGCAGTCAGCAGCAACTCGGCACCTCGCTGCGTCGACGACGACCTCACGAATTTCCGGCGGCGACGGCGATTCGAACGGAGACGAGACGGAACGGAGACGGGACCGGCCCGCTGGCCACACATCTCCGTGGAGTGCTTTCGTAGTTCATAATCTTTCCATTTGATAGAAAACTTGCTACATCTACGTGTGGACAAATAAGTTACCTCGACACAATCGGTCATTTCTTGTTTCTACCGCTCAGGCAAATTCAGATGTACAGCTAGTGGCATTCAGGCCTTGTTTAGATGCAAAAAGTTTTTGGATTTTGACACTGTAACATTTTCGTTTTTATTTGACAAACATTGTCTAATTATGAAGTAACTAGACTTAAAAGATTCGTCTCGTGATTTACAGTTAAACTGTACAATTAGTTATTATTTTAATCTATATTTAATACTTTATGCATATACCGTAAGATTCGATGTGACGGGGAATCTTGTAAAGTTTTGGGTTTTTGGACGTATCTAAATAAGGCCTCAGTGTATTCAGGTCTATGTACTTTTCCAGCATTTCCAAGAAGATCACATGCACCACCGATCTTTTTTAACGGTTCAGCTTTGCTGAAAAGAAGAGCATCTGGTCGTCCAAAAACGAAATAATAATATGAATGTCAAGAGCAATGACAGTACTACTACAAGCTACGGTGGGATATGAAAAGAAGATCGTAATCGTATTTCTTTAGAATATAAGACAAAGACAAAGCTGCATCGAAAAGGAGACGTGTCCGGTCCGACGGTCTGGATAACAAAAGGCTGGCACCTCCTTGGGCTGCTTTCAGCAGAATACTAGTACGATTATCATCAGCTTATCCGATCAACGAACAGCCAAGGTAGCACCTGCTCTCGAGCAATCATTCACTCGTATAAACTAAAGAAGACCAATCTAAAGCGTCTCGCCCGTGATGAAACCCAGACAGGTTTAGCATAGGGACTAACAAGTGTTGCGTCACTGAACCACCCCGTTGATGATACCTGGGTGGTAACGCGTCTGCGTCACCGAACCATTTCGCTTCACCGAGATGAACACTCTGATATCAAGGATTGTTTCCATGACTATTTGTTTCCTTTTTTTTTCTCTCTCTCTTGGTTAGTCTAGTCGTCTGTAAAACAGACAGGTTACTTTTCATTTTTTGAAGAGTCCCTGCAATCTACACCGCTCATTGCTCCGTCCATTTGCTGCACTACCAGGTAGTAGTCCACAGACGAGAGAGAGATTGCGCCTAGTGCTCTCTGTCTCACCTACCATCCACTCGCGTGCCGAATCGGAATTCCGAAGGAACATCGCTCTACTTTCGGCCGTATGCGCCACCTATCATCAAAGCCGCCTAGTTTAGTTTTCACAAAATTTTGCAAAATTTTTCACATTTTCCGTCACATCGAATCTTTAAACGCATGCATGAAGTATTAAATATAGATAAAAATAAAAACTAATTGCACAGTTTGGTCGAAATCGACGAAACGAATCTTTTGAGCCTAGTTAGTCTATGATTGGACAATATTTGTCAAATACAAACGAAAGTGCTACAGTGTCGATTTTGCAAAATTTTTCGAACTAAACAAGGCCTAAAGCTATCATCAGCAATGGTTTAGGCGCATCATATGCCACTCGAATCTCGATGATCGCGTGCTCCTCTCGTAGGAAACTAGGTATTTTGTCGGGTTTCACTGGTCTCTGGGGGCAAAAAAAAAAGACTAGGCGGACAAAAAATGGATCGGTGAATCCAGCAGCAACCACAGTGCGGTTCCCGTTCTGCACGGTTTCAGCTGATCCGCAAGACTGCAACTGCAAGCGAGGTCTGCTCGTGAGAGAGGAATCAAACCTTTAGAATGGTCGACTGCATCAGGATTAAAGATCACGGCAGCGGATCCGGAGAAGATAACACGAGTGGGGCGCCAAATCAGTTGGGCTACGACGCGCCATGATGCGTCCCATGCCACTCCACTGGGATCTCGATCATTGAGACCTTGTTTGGATGTTGTCGGATTCACTTTAGTCCATGTGTGTTGGTGTGGGTTGACGTGGAATTTAGTTCAAATTCAACTCCAATCCACCTCAAGACATGTGGATTGATATGAATCCGACTACGTCCAAACAAGGCCTGAATGCTTTTCCCTCCATAGGAAAACTGTGTGGGAACAGGTTCTTCGTGTTCGATCGTGTCTGGATCTGTAACTGTGAGGGAAGGGTTGGTCAGGTCAGTGAATGGAGTGGTGAATCTTGCAGCGTCCTTGTCCAACCGACAGGAGCAATGGGTGTGACCCTGACTGTCAGGAACTATTCCCGGTTGGGCCGGCATATGGGCCATGGGCTTGGGCCTAGTCAAGCAACTGCCTGCTGGACCGACGAGCGTCGTCTACAAGAGAGCACAGGGGTAGCAAGAGAGGGCATCAACCAAATTATCAGAAAGCATATTATCTTCTCTAGTTTAGTGCAAGTACTTTACTGTTCTTCTTCCCAACTCTCTTGTACCCAGATTCCTACCTCCTTCTAGAGCCTTCTAGATACTGTCGTTGTGAGATTCAATTGCCCAGGATTGGGGTTGCTAACAACTGGTATCAAAGCCACCGATTCTCTCCATGAATCCCTCCCTCGAGCTCGCCTTCGACGAGATCTTCCGCAAGCTCGATGAGATCGAGGCTAGGTGGGACCAGCGCTTCCCCGAGACTCGAGCCTTGAGGGAGGACCTCCGCATTGGTGCCCCCAGGCAGATCGATGCCGAGGTGGTCGCCGACAACTGGGGCGGAGAGTTCGAGGATCCTGCTCACGTCATGGAGGAGCGTGACTACGAGCCAGCCGCCTCTGACGCTGCCTCGCCCCTGCCGATGAAGGAGCAGCTCGTCGTTGGCACTGCGGCGACCGAGTACACCTCCGACGACCCCGTCGCGCCAGCATGCGTCAAGCTAGCGCCCACCGCTTCGGCCGCCACTTCCATTCCCGCGATGCCAGCGTCCATGGAGACTTCCCCAGCAGTGTATGAGATCCAGATGCGGGAGCCATGGGAGCCATCCCCGTGTGTCTCCTCCTCCCTTGTGGTGCTATTCAAACAAGACCCTGTGCAGATCTGCGACCGAGAGTTTGTCGTGGGCGACCTCTCTCCTCCGCATCTGCCTCGACTCCATCGACTGCGGCGTGCTCCTCGGCGCCCGCCTCCGCTCTGTTGGCCGAGGTGTTCTCCTTCACGTCTGCCTCGACTTCGACAGACGCGGCCTCCACCACTGCGGCCGCCTTGGCTTCACCGACCGCCGCGAGCTCCTCCGCGTCGGCGTGGACGGCCTCCACGACTCCTGGTTCGAGGCCACTGTCCTCGACTTCGAGCCCGCGTGCGGCCGCCGCGACCCCGCGCGGTACACCATCACGTGTGCGCACATCCTCGCCGACGTCGAGGGCGTGCTCGCGGAATCCTTCGCGACACTGCAAGCTGTCCACCTCGCCTGTCGCACCACAGTGGTGTTCCTGCGCCGTCTCTCCTACCACCACGACCACATGATGTGGCGATGACTTCACCAATCCCTACTCTGCCACAAGAGGGTTCCTCGCTGGTACTGGATGCTGCTTGGAGCAAGCCAGGTGCTCACTCCGTTCATGCAGCAAAGGTGTTCGATGAAATGTCGCTCTGTCACCAACCTCTGTCATCAAGCATGCCTAGACCAGTGTTCACTTTCCAGTATGCTGCCTTGCCATCTACTGTGGTACTCCATGCTTGTACTGCTGTCCGAGGCGCTGCACTGACTGCTATGGGGCACCAGGGTCTTGCTATCGTCCATGACACTTTGGCGTTACAAGCTATAGAGCTGCTGACATATGGAGGTGATTTCCCTGCTACTTGTGATTACAACTTGATTGATGTGGTTGTAGTGTTTGGGAGGAGCTGTGACGTGGTTGTGGAGCGTTCGAGGCTATTTTCATGGGACCGGGTTCAGCAGCAGCCACGGCCACCACCGTATGTGCAAGTTGTGTTTGGGTGTGGCAGTGCTGATGTATGTCCTCTTCCCTGGCCATCTTTCACCTTGGGCGACTGTTGTTCCATGAGTCCGACTATTTGTTGGAAACCACCATGGCCCTCCTTCAGAGCATTCCATGAAGTTATTGCAGGGCAGTGGTGTTTTAGTTTACCTATGCTGCCAATGTGGCTACCTTCAACTGGGTAGAATTCTAGGTGCCAATGTGCAGTGCTTGTGAGTGATCATGCCATTTCAATTATCTCTAGCTGTGTCTTTGACCATGGAAAGTACAGATGGGTCATCTTCAGTGTGATGGCAATGATCTGGAGAAGTTTTAGAGCATACACATCACTGGACATCTCACAGACCAACTTTGCTATTGTCTCAATATGGTTCAGTTCAAATCACTCTGATACGCATTATTCTTATATGGAATGGGTGGTCTGCATAACACTGACCCTTCTCAGTTGCTTCTCTAACATGATGGTTCAGTATATGCAATTGCATGATGATGTGTTCTGCAGGATACTTTGGCTTGACAGTTATGCTTCCGGTATGTATTACAACTTCAGAGACTATGTCTGGTTCAAGGTCATTTGGCAGCTACTTGCATTAGTGATCCCAACATACTCTGTAGAGCTGAAGCGTGGTGGGCTCACATGGCTTGATTCTCACTCTCTATTTCATGAGTTTGACATCAGTTGTTGGGCACTACCGGCAGAGATGAGACTTATCAGTTCTATGGTGCTCCTTCTGTCCATCTTCGGACATTCAGCAGACATGTTGGTTCTAGATGGCCCTGTTACTTTGATTGGCATATTAGATTGGTGCAGGCCCCCACGATGCTTCCTACTGTTGAGCTCTATTTGGCCAGTTAAAAGGAAGCCACAATTGTTTGGTTCCAATGTGGTTTTGAATCGGGATGGTTCCAACAACATGAATATGCTTACTTTTGAGCTTCATTCTATATCGATGCAACTGATCAAGTATGCTTCTGTACATTTTCTTCCTTCTCAGTCATCTCAAGCTAGAAGTGTTGGTTCCAGTGTACAAATTCAATAGCAACAGTATGTTATTGCATCAGTTCACCACAACAGTGCTACTTGAAATTAATTATCTTGCTCATGAGGAGTTTCAGTTCAATTATAAGATAAAGCAGCTGGTGGGATCAGCAATTATTCAGAAAATTATTGAAAGTTCTTGCAATCTGCTTGCACTGGTGGACCTCATCGATGAAGGATAAAGCCAAGGCAATGTCCTCATTACAGAGCCTTGGCAGCTACCTGCATTGGTTGCATTGGTTGAATTCACGGATGATCTCACTGATGGCGATGAGGCTATGAGCATGAAGCCAAAGATACTGTCCTTGCTGAATCAACTATGCAGCATGCTGCACCTCCACCTGCACCGCCCAAAGATACTGGAAGAATTGAAGTGAAGCGGAACAAGAAGCAACAAGTGATCGTCTAGTTTCCTTAGGATCCCGGTGGTTCGATCTTCTCCATCGGCTTGGGGGCAAGCCGAAGCTTAAGGAGGGGGGAATGTCAGGAACTACTCCCAGTTGGGCCGGCATATGGGCCATGGGCTTGGGCCTAGTCAAGCAACTGCCTGCTGGACCGACGAGCGTCGTCTACAAGAGAGCACAGGGGCAGCAAGAGAGGGCATCAACCAAATTATCAGAAAGCATATTATCTTCTCTAGTTTATTGCAAGTACTTTACTGTTCTTCTTCCCAACTCTCTTGTACCCAGATTCCTACCTCCTTCTAGAGCCTTCTAGATACTGTCGTTGTGAGATTCAATTGCCCAGGATTGGGGTTGCTAACACTGACGCATCAACTGCATATAGTCGTGCAGCCTCGTGCCTTCCCGTTCTGTCCATTTTCGCTGTAACCTTCACGCGGGCTTTGCCTCTGGACAAGGAATCTGTGTTCTTTCTTGAGGCTCGTACAGGAAAAGTTAAGTGCAGCATATCTTTGGCTACGGATCTGAATTGGATGGACAATGAACTGCATCCAGGTACTTCTGCTTTCTGCCTTTCGCTGCCTGGAGATGGACTGATGCAGAGATTAGGCAGCGTTTGCTGAACATATTCTAGTTCCCACATCACATGGGGGCACCGAAATCCCTTTGAAATTGGAAGTGGGCTGGCATTCACGAACGGGTGCCAAATCAGCTAGACTACCAATGGATACTACATCATTGCATGCTTGTTCACTGAAAGTAATCCTATTTGCAGTAGAGAACCCACAGAATAGACATTTGTTTGGGATGGTAAGCAGCTGATGCCCTTTTTGAATTTCTCACAGCTTTTTCATCGGTTGCCTTCAGATTTCCCGCGCATACTTATTGCAGGTTCCACGGCTACATGTGTTACAAAACTCTTGATTCCTCGCGCACCCATGGATGGACGTCTCAACGCATCTCAGGAACCCTTCCAGGCTCTGCGCCGCCGACCCGCCCGGCGCTTCCCACGCAGCCTCCATGATGCGCGCGATCGCCACCGCCTTCCTCCTCATCTCATCGCCTTTCGCCGTCTCCCCCATCACCGCCCGCACGGCCTCGGCCACCGCCCCGCTCTCCACCGCGGAGCTCTCCAGGTTCCCGCGCGCCACCTCCACGCAGACGCCCCACTCCACCGCGAGCTTCGCGTTGAAGAACTGCTCGGCGCCCAGCGGCCACCCGATGAGCGGCACGCCGCGGGACAGGCTCTCCAGGACGGAGTTCCACCCGCAGTGGCTCAGAAACGCGCCCGTGGACGGGTGCGACAGGATCCGCATCTGCGGCGCCCACCCGCGCACCAGCAGCCCCGCCGTGTTTGCCTTCGCCCTCGCCGCCGTGCGCTCCTCGAAGCCCGCCGGGAGCCACTCGGGCCTGAACGCGCTCTTCGCGTCGAACCCCACCGGCGGGCGGAGCGCCCAGAGGAAGGGGCGACCGCTCGCTTCCAGCCCCAGCGCGAGCTCCGTCATCTGATCCGCATTGATGCTGTTCTGCGATCCGAACGATATGTACAGCACCGAGCGCGGCGGGTGCGTGTCCAGCCACCGGATGATGCTGGCGTCGTCGTCCCGCGAGTCCGACGACGGGGTCGGGGTCGGCGGCGCTGCGAGGACTGGCCCGACTGGCCATGGTTGGACGCCGAAGCTTCTTCGGAGCATGTCGAGGCCGGAGGGCTCCAGTTCCTGGACGGTGTTGACGAGGATAGCGTCGGTCTCGCGGCAGAAGGCGATGACGCGCCGGAAGAAGGCCGTCCAGGGGTCGTCCCCCGTGGCGGCGAGCATGTACCTCGGGATCTGCGTGCGGTGGAGGACGACGTCTGGGAAATCCGGCAGCGGGAACTCGTCGGCGGCCGTGGCGGCGTGCGGGAGGTGCTCCCACACGGAGAAGAACACGGCGTTGCCGAACGCGCCGCCGGGGAGGAACACGGCGTGGGACGCGCCCCGCGCGCGCGCGACCTCGGCCGTCCACCCGAAGAAGGCGTCGGCGACGATGCAGACTGGGGAGCCGATGCCGGAGACGAATTTCTCGAACGCGGGGCGGAGCGACTCGGAGGCCCTGAAGAAGGTGATGAACTGGTGGACCTGGATGTCGGAGAGGGAGTCGGCGCCCGGGGGCAGGCCGTGCTCGGCGGGGGCGAACGGGAGCGCGTGGAGGCGCACGGGTGGGGACGCCGGCGGGAGCGTGAGGGAGCCCAGGAGGCGTGGGGTGGAGACCAACGTGACGTCGAGCCCTGGGCGGAGCGCGCGGAGGAGGCCAGCCAGGCGGAGGAAGGCAGGGACGTGGCCGTGAGCCAGGAAGGGGAAGAGAACGACGTGTGGGATCCCCTTCGCTTCCACCGCTGCCATGGCGATTGATGCGGAAGCTGCGGACAAGAAGCTGCTGGCCAAGTGGGTGGGTGGGTGGAGTTGGTTCTACTGCAGAGGGCGCCGGCGAGCGATGTCGCTTGTGGTCTGACGCAGTGACGACGCGCTGATCTGCTGGAGAGGCAGCGTCCATTGGTGGGAGCGACGGTGACCTCGTTCCCAACTTTTTGTGTGGCGTCCAATGGCCATGGCGCCAACAGAAGAGAAACGACTCAACAACAACGAGCAAGTTATCAAAATCAAAAAAAAAAAACCGAACAGAGGCTACAGGTTAACACCTACAGAGAGTGGCTGCAGTAGTGTGGTTCATCACATTAGAAGATGGCAATTGACAACGATCAATGATTGCATTGCATATGATGGGCACTGCAGTACATGTTGGAGCAGATTACAGAGCTGGCCCTGGCTGGTGTTACTAGCATACTGTTGTTAACTGAACAATGAACATCTACAAATTCCAGAGTAAAAGCGAGCCTTTTCTGAGACAACGGCAGCAGTGAGACGTCGTTGCCTCAAATGCTTCATGTTAGTCTGAAACCTTTCTGAGAGACAACGGCATACAATATGACATGTATGAAACTATATGAACCACTATCGTTTACCTCCCTACAAAATGCTGACACAAATAATGAATGCAGACTACAATAACCCTACTATACTATCAATACTAGGAAAATGCAGGAAAAAAATGTGTATTACCTTTGACTAATCGAACATATTATAAATACATCATGAGTTATCTTTCTTTGAAGAATCATCAGAGGCAGGTGAGGATGCAGAGCTCACCCTCGTCCTATCTTTAGACTCGCTTAACATAACTACAACATGCCGCATTGGTGGTCTCTCATATGGAGACAAGCTAGTACATACCAAAGCAATTTTCAAGACCTCGATCATATGATCGACAACACTTTGGTCTTGTAAATCCAAATTTTGATCAAGGATCCCTGGACCCAAAGAATTGTCCCTGATGTAGTTCTTCACCCATGTTACCAGATCACCTCCCAGTTCTAAGGGTTGCACAGGGGCACGCCCAGTTAGCAGCTCCAGCAGCACTACGCCATAGCTATATATATCACATTTTTCAGTAACCTTCATGGTATAAGCATATTCTGTAAAAAAGAAAAGGACTAGGTTAGTACTTCATTAGACATCAGCGTGTAGTTATTAGCACAAAACCAAAAAGACTAGACCAGCAAATGAATGTTTGTGGGCTTATGGCACAACAGTGGAACAACAAGTAGATATGAATAATATTCATCTCGCATTTCAGGATATCAAGTCTTGAATAAACATTGAAAATCACGAAAACATGGAAACCCCCTACGGCAACATATCACTATGGCTCGAGGAATAATCACCTAGTTGGTTTTAATATAAAATCTAAATGGCAGCATAAGCTTAAAGTTTCTTTGCTACCCTTTTTGGTGGGAAAACCTACATGATCATATTTCTTGCAAAGTAATGGCCAATGAAGAACAACTCTATGAGCAAACAAAACACTACCATAAATTAGATATTGGCCTGAGTAAATTATATATGCGACACCCCCACCTAATAGCCCTAGCACCTAGGTTTGACCGATAGCTTCAAGTAAAGAGCATAAGACATCGATCAGTAGTGACTAGTGAACACACAACAGAAGTTCAAAGAACCAGATGTCAAGTAAACTTGAGACTCACCTGGTGCTATATAGCCGTATGAACCTGCAATTGCAGACATTGACTTCGAGTATGGCATGTCGATCACCTTTGCTAACCCAAAGTCACCAACATGGGCTTCAAAGTTCTCATCAAGTAATATATTATTAGATTTGATATCACGGTGGATGATACGAGGCTTGCAGTCGTGATGCAGGTATGAAAGCCCTTCAGCCGCTCCAAGGGCTATCATGAAGCGTGTCTCCCAATCAAGTGAAGAAGATGATTGTCCATGAAGTAGTTCACCAAGACTGCCTCTTGACATGTATTCGTAGAGTAGAAGGTTGGAACCTTGGTGGTATATAAAACCGTAAAGCTTCACAATATTACGATGTCTTATCTTTCCAAGAGTCAGGATCTCTGCACGAAAGCTGTTGTCTGTGTTGCTCCCTTCCCTGTTAGAAGCAAGTTTCTTGACTGCAATTGTCTGTCCAGCCTTCAGGATGGCTCTGTATACTGTCCCACAAGCACCCCTTCCGATCACACAACTCTCGTCAAAGTTATTTGTAGCGATGAGCAACTCCTGAAATGTATATGCATCCTTAGAAGAAACATGCATATTAGAACCAGCTGGAAAAAGTTGCTTATCTTGCAATGGGGCTACTGTCTCCATTGGTTTTCTGATATGGTGCACGATTATTGCAATAAGAATAAGTGAAATCCCACCAATGACAGCAGCAACAATTGCTATGATCTTGCCTAAAGGGGGGCTGACTGAGTTGGATGACTGGGAACTAGAGGATGACCGGGGTCCACATCTACCAAGTTGTCCACCACATAATCCTTTATTTCCAATAAAACAGGTCACAGACATATTATCAAAAAGCGGTATTGGCGGCAGGGCACCAGAGAGATAATTGTAGGAGACATTTAGCTCAAGCAAACTGGACAGATTAACAAATGTAGTTGGGATTTCACCAGTCAGCTTGTTGTTATTAAGAAACAAACTTTCCAATAGTGCAAGGTTACCAAGCTCTGAAGGAATGTTGCCAGAGAGGTTGTTGTAGCTCAAATTCAGGGCGATCTGCAAGCTCGACAGCAAACCCAGCTCCTTTGGTATTTCACCAGACAACTGATTGCCACCAATCTGTAGTGCTGTTAAATGTGATAGTTTACCAAGAATAGATGGTATCTGGCCAGTTAGCCTATTATCAGCAAAAGATAGTAGCTCCAGCTGCGGCAGCCTACCAACTTCATTTGGCAACGAACCTTCAAAGTTATTCTGGCTGAGATCAAGGCGTTGCAACACTGTACAATTGAAAATTTCTAGTGGTATGTTTCCTCCTAGTCTATTAGATGAGATATTGAAGACAACGAGTTTTGACAAATTACCAATTTCTCGAGGCAATTCTGATGTGAAATAATTATTTGTAAGGTCCAGCCTTTGCAGAGACTTGCAACTGCCTATCTGAGGAGGAATGGGCCCACTAAATTTGTTTCGACCCAGCTCAACTGTTGTCAAATTTACTAGATTGCAGAGATCAGTGGGGAAGCTTCCTGTCAGACTGTTGTCACTGAGACGAAGCTGCACCAATGTTTTACAGTTAGTGATCCCACGAGGAATGTTCCCTGTAAGCATGTTAGACCCCAAATTCAACAAAATAAGGTTTGATTGCTTGCAAAGATCTTTCGGTATCTGCCCTGTAATACTGTTGTTTGAGAAATCCACCACCCAAAGACGGCTATAAATGCCAAACCTTGGAGGTATGTTGCCAGAAAGCAGATTGCTGAAGAGTTGCAGTTGGATTAGATTTCTCATGTACTGAAATCCAGTTGGAATCGTGCCAGTGAGTGAATTGATCGATAGATCAAGTTTACTCAAGTTTTTCAACCCACACAACTCTGTAGGAATAGGGCCTGTAAGCTGGTTCTGGAAGAGGTAGAGTAAATTCAAGCCTGGAATGTTGCCCAGCTCCTTTGGTATCTCTCCAGTTAAGAAATTCTCTGAAAAGTCAATCTCTCTTGCAAGAGAAAGATTCCCAATGTCAGACGCAATTGTACCATTTAATGAATTCCTGTAAAGGTATAGCTTCTGAAGATTCGTAATTTTCACAATTGTTGAAGGTATGGGACCAACTAGAATATTGTCATAGAGGGCAATTGTGCTGAGACTTGTACAGTTTCCTATCTCTGGAGGAATAACACCAGAAAGCTGATTCCCCCATAGGATCAAGTCCGTCATCAAGATCAACCTCCCAATCTCTTTAGGTAAAGGACCCTCTAACTTGTTTTGTGCAAGACCAAACACAGTTAAGTTCACACATTCACCTATCTCAACAGGAATGTTGCCTGATATAAGATTCTGACCCAACCGAATATTCTTCAGGTTCTTCAGATTACCAAGTGAACGGGGTAGTGAACCAGTGAGATTATTACTGTATCCTACCAACTCCTGAAGTGATGCCATATTTCCAATCTCATCAGGTATCGGGCCATGGAGCTTGTTGTTGCACAGATTAAACGTGACCAACTTATCTAGCTTCCCGAGCTCAGCGGGGATTACACCACCAAAACTGTTGTTGTACAAGTTAAGCACCTCCAATTTCGACAGGTTCCCAATCTCTGGAGGGATGTTACCATAGAACCCATTGAAGGATAGATCAAGGAGGGTCAGCTCAGATAGGTCGCCAATGCTAGGCGCAACTGTGCCTGACAGGTTCATGTTGCTGAGGTCGAGAGACACCACCACCGGGTTGGGCGCCGACGAGCAGTTGACGCCCCTCCAGTTGCATGGCGTTACATCCCTCGCGTCCCAATCGTCGAGGTGGTGGAGAGTGTCGTTCATCTGGCTCTTGAGCGCCAGGAGAAGCCAGCCTTCATGGTTCAAGCCCTGGGAGCCAGAGGCCAGCAGAAAAAAGGCCAGCGCAACGCCGAGCAGCAGACCCCGGTGCTGCTCCATCCTTGATCAAAGACTCACAGATCAAGGGAACCCCTACGACCTTCTGGGCTCCCACATCTCCGTGGTTGGATGGCTACCTGCAGAGGGCGCAAGCAGCTGTAAGAACACGGCAGGAGATAAAAATGCTTATGAATTTTGAAGACTCCAACGGGAAGCAGCTGAACTAGTACTCGTGTGACAACAAAGGAAGTAGGTTCGCATTGGCATTTATCAGAGAAACTGACAAGAGCAAGCAACCAAATCAGGTAGCAAATCGGTAGCGACCAGGGAATCAAGTAAGACAGAGTCAGAAAACCAAAGTATATAGAAAGAATAATCGCTCAGCCAGTAATCACCTCCTAGAAATCGAGAAGCTCACGCGGAGAAGAAGCCCTCACTCAGACAACTCTAAGCCGATTTCTCCGGCAGAAATGCTAACGCAGCTCAACTCCTCCTCACTGGCCAAACAGGAGCACACACCAATCGCACCGTGTCTCCAGAAAGAAGAAGAAGAAGAAGAAGAAGAAGAAGAAGAAGAAGAAGAAGAAGCACGCAGAGGCAGGGCGAGCCAGAGAGAGAGAGAGAGAGAGAGAGAAGTAGAAGTCCCCTCAAATCACGGGATACCCGGCCCGTCCGGGGGACCCATGAGCACACCGCCGCGCACGTCCCCGAAGCAGATCTGCGAAAGGCGCGCGAGCTTTTTCACTCCCCGCCCCGCGCGAGCGGGCGAGCTCCGCACAGTGCTAGGGCGCACCCCGCCCGACAAGTTAGCAAGGGGAACAGCGCAGAGCACCACCGGGGAGGGACATACGGAGTTCTGGTAATGCGGACCCCGACTGTGCCAGGAGCTCAACTCACCCGCTGCCGCTGCCACTCCTGCCGCCCGCCGGGTTGTCGTCCTCCACTGCCGCCGCCGCAGGCTCGGACGGGCCCGCAGCCAGCCCGGGCACATCCACTGACTGGGTATGGAATGGGCGAGCACGTACGACGCGGCCGGGGTCGATGCGATGCGCGTCGTCGCGGGGATGGGGGTGGCCGGAGAGAGAGAGAGAGAGGGAGGGAGATGGAGGAGGATGGGCAGTGGTGGAGTACTGGGTGGACGGGCAAGAAGAAGAAGAAGAAGAAGGAAAGGAAAGGAATTGGAAGCTGGGAATGGCAGGCAAGCACGCTTTCAAGCTCTCTCTCTCTCTCTCTCTCTCTCAGCGATGGAGGCCGTAGCAATCGCGGGCGGTCCCTCTCTCCCTCGATCTAGCCTCCTTTCCCCCTCTTCTCTCTCACTCTCTCTCCTCTTCTGCTTTCCCTGCCTTTGCTTTTCGTCCTAATCCGCCCGGCCCCACCTGGCACTTTTGAGTTCCATGCCCTTGCTTGTTGCTTCCCTTGCGTCTTCTCTCTCCACCCAGTCGCTTGGTCTTTATTTTCTCCCATTTTTTTTCGGTACTCCGTATAGTATATACGTACCACTGTACTCGAAGTACAAATTTGTGGTTGGATTCAGAACTTTTTTTTGAAGGACGGAGGAACTGGATTCAGATTTTAGGTCATCTTTACAACATGGGACATTTTTTCCATTTCCTATATTTTTTTCTTTATTAGAACAAGGGGATACTTTTTTTTCGTGAAAATGAACTGATTATACGGTTTAGGACGGGTGAGCGTTGGTTCAGCAGATTGATTCGGTGCGTGTGTGTGTCAATCATCATAGCTTCACGAGTGAGATCAGAAATCAGATCGGCTATTGCGTGCTACCAGTGCTACCAGTAGACCGCGGGTGGCAGTAGTACGTGCCTGCACGGGTTTCAGTGTCGACAAAAGCGAACACAACGCTGGTGTAACGGAACGACGTGGTGTCCAGCGTGCATGTGGGCAACTTCAAGTTTGACTGCAAAGTATTCGAATTTGCCACATGCACAAGTGCACAAACCACAAAGTATATTCAAATTTCAAAACATGATCACGTACGGGTCTAGAACTCGAACCTGGGACAGGTTTCCATCAGAAGCAAAGGTACCTACTGATCACTACATCTTTTTTAAAAAAATATATATATGCCATTCAGGATATCGACATGATTTATAAACAGTAAGGCAAGTTTTTGACACGTTTCAAATCTATCCTTTATGTTAAAGTCATAATGAAGTATTCAGTCCATCACAGCGATAGTACAAGTCCGATTTCAAGACATGTTAGAATAGATGATGTTATCGATAAATAAATTTTATAGAGTTGTAAATTGTTCAAGTCACCGCACCACAAGTTGTATGTTCTGTTCCAACAAACAGGCGCTAGTAAGGGCATGTTTGGAACATGGATTTTTTTCATGTTCCCGCAGTTTTAGTGTGAAATTTAAATGATTCCTTCGATATTCCTAGGTTCCAAATAGACCTTAACTATAATTAAATAATATGAACCTTGTAGCACACTCCCTCCAACCAAAAAGAGTACTTCTAGATTTGGTTAAAATCAAACTATTTTAAGTTTGATTAAATTTACAAAAAATGATATTAACCATTATAATTCTAAATATGCATATTCTTAAATTATAGTTCAAGATGTTATTATTTTATAAATATTTTGTATACTTTTTGTAAAAATGATCAAACTCAAGATGTTTGACTTAACATAGTATATGTACTCTTTTGGACGAAGGGAGTATATGATCAAAAAAATGATTGGGTAACACTTTGCAAAGAATAATTTGCAAATAAGCAAAAGACATCTACTTTGGATAGGACAGAAAACTAATGATTTTACATCGTTTTCTAGACATCTGGTGCCAAGGACTACGGGATGGATTTTTAGAACCTATGTCTAAAATATATATTGTTTTAATTTTGTTCTCAGTTATTTTTTATTTTCACTAAGTTTAATTACAAAAAATAATAGTGACTATATTACTGAATCTATCATTAAATTCAGCATGATACTTATTTTCATTTATATAATTTAACTATTTGGTGTCGTAAGCATCGGTAATTGTTGCATAAATTGCTCAAGATCAAAATAGTTTGATTTCTGATAAAATTGAAACAAACTTCGGAACTGAGGGGGAATATTTAACTACGTGATGGACTGGGAAGGGCAACTCCGGAGCTGCAAAACGGGGTTGTCCGGCCCGTGGGTCTCGCAAAGTTGCAACCGCGTGGACTGGGAAAGGTGTCCGTAGCGAAAACAGCCGCGGCTTCCGTTTGATCATGCGTGCGTGCAGTCGTGCGTCGTAGTAGTACATGCCTCGGGATTCGCTGGCGAACGGTAAGAAAGGACACGAAGATCCCACAGAAAAATGCCAGGCCAAAGCCCAAAGCACCGAAGCAACGGGCATCAGCCGCATCAGGCATGTGCCCAGCGTCCATGGTGATGCTACTCGGTACTCGCAGTCGCAGCCTCGCAGGCACCGCGCGTCACACCACACGGGTGGGAAGGGGACAAGGGTGTACTACGCGTGGAGCGACCAGGCGGCCACCGGGCTGGACAGCGACGGAGGTAAGGGTGGGGCTGGTGGGGGCTCCAGCCTCCCCAACGGCCGTAGAAACCACGTAGCCCTCCCTTAGCTTCTTCTACAAATTTTTATTATTAATGCTATTTAAAAAGAAGCTGAAGTTATCTTAAAATACTAGAAGCCTTCTCTAAATATTTTTCTAGATTCGTCACTGGGGTTGGAGGCACACACACTTGGCTCACCGGCAGCAAGAATATGTGCTGTGCGCTGGACGGGACTCGGAGGTGGGTGAGGTTTGTCCTTGTCCCGCTGCCCGCGAGCCGGGACAGTAGTTCGTCGGAGAAGCAGAAGCTTCTGTTCTTTGTTCCCGGCGACGGCGAGTTTCGGGGACTGTCGCCGCAAAGGTCGTCGTGGAGAACGGCACGCTGTGGTAACAGATTTCATTTTCTATAACAGAAATGAAAGAAAAAAATGAAGATCGGGTTGAAACACTTGCTGGTACAGTCACAGTTGTCAAATTCGTAAATTCTAAGTCAAATCGAGGACTTTGGGTAAGGTTAAAATATAAAAGTCTTAGAAATATAGATTTTTCGCCTGTTCGGCTTCGCTTAAGGCCTTGTTTAGTTCCAAAAAAATTTGATTTTTTTTTCAGATTCCACGTCACATCGAATCTTTAGACGTATGGATTGAGTATTAAATATAGATGAAAATAAAAACTATTTGCACAGTTTGGTCGGAATTGATGAGACGAATCTTTTAAGCCTAGTTAGTCTATAATTGAACAATATTTGTCAAATACAAATAAAAGTGCTACTATTCTTAGTTTGCAAAAAAAATTTGAAAGTAAACAAGGCCTAAGACAACGATGTCGTTGCATTCTCTATTAAAAGAAAAAAAATATAGTGGAATGGCTGCCCAGTAGTGTTGCGACCATCAGCCCACACATGCCGACAAGGATGGATAGTAGAACCATAATCCTTAATTAAAGATCGAAAAGACCTTAAATCATATAATAGAATCATAATTCTACTACTAACAACTAGTATGGGTAAAGTATCATGGAGTAAACACGTGCCGTTTTGGTCAGCTTTTACCATGGAAACGGGCTTCGCTTTTAGGCCTTGTTCAGATGCACCAAAAACCCAAAACTTACAAGATTTCTCATCACATCGAATCTTGCGGTATATGCATGAAACATTAAATATAGATAAAAAAGATAACTAATTATACAGTTTATCTGTAAATCACGAGACAAATCTTTTAAGCCTAGTTACTCCATAATTAGACAATGTTTGTCAAATAAAAACGAAAATGATACAGTGTCAAAATCCAAGAAGCCCTTAGTCCCCCGGTGAGGGTATAGAATATGGATGATCGGCACTGTAGCTGTAGCAGCTCCGGCGCAATTTCTTTTCCGCTTATCACTCGGGTGTTTTGTCAGACGCAGCATGCTAGCGGCTTTGTGGCACACGGAGATTGAACTTGTCAGTTCAAAATAGTCCAGCACAGGTTCAAAATTTTAAAACATTAGTCAGGATTAGGATGGACTCAATCATGCCCTCTACTAGTCCCAAATACTCCGTACACCACACAATATATTTATATCTCAGATGACGTTGATTACTTCATCGTCGATCAAAACCATGACCCCCGGTATATTCAATTCTGAGGATTAACAAGTTATGCCGTCAGCATCTTTGACTGCATTCGTGCTCACTAGATCCCAATCTTCAAATGCTGTATATTCTACGTACAGAAGTAGTATTCTTATTCCTTGCTTCTCCACAGAAAATGCAGCGCACAGAGGAATCAAATTCGTGAGACTTCGTTCGTTATTAGCCGTCACCGATTACATAAGCACTCTGTTTTAGTCTTATTTATTAGGCTGAACAGAACCCGCCCCGATCGACCTACGAAAGCAATGGGTTGGCAACGATGAACTTTGCAGCTGATCTCATACACACTGTCGACGACGATGCTTATCCTGAATTCAGAACAGATGCAATACACTTTTGGGCTTATTTGGTCGTCGGAATTTTGCAACGTGGGAAACCGAGAACGCCTCGGCGAGAAAAATCCATCCGATCCGTCTGGCAACATCTCTTGGCGTTGGCGATCGAGGAGGACGTGAGAGCGAGCGGGGCAGAAGAGAAAAAAAAAACGAACGGATAGCGGGACGACAGAGATGGACGACGGGTCGGCGCATGCGCATCGTTGGAGTGGCGACTGAGCCGGTTTGCAGTGGGAAAACGAAGCGTGACTGCGTGAGGGTATGGAAAAGGAAAGATGCTTTTTTTTTTTTGTGAACAGCGAGGCGAAGTGCACACGGGTCGAGTAGCAAAACGCATGTACGGACACGCAGCACACAGACACTTCAAGCAAATCCGCCTACTCGTTTGGTTATCCAGTTTCTGTGGCATCCAACTCACCAGTGTGCGATTCCATGCCAGCGGAACTGCATGACTACGGGCCTGTTTTTGTACACAGCTCCAGTATTTTGTACTCTCGTTACTCACTTTACTACATACTACTACTGCATTATACTTTATAGTATATCAAAATAAAAGGTTTTTAGCATGTTATGAATCTGGCCACGTAAAACGCTTCGATGTAACAGTTGTGTGTCTGATCGGTGCAGGCTACACACATGAGTACGTGCTGGACACATTGGCCTAGCTCGCTATATCAAAAGTCAGTACCAAATCTCATTTATTTATAGCTGGTACGGTTATAGAAAAACGGGATTGAATTCTCTTACTCTAGTGGAGAGCAGAACAAGAACATAACAGCTCATTTGCTGACAAGTAAATTTACTTACAAAGTGTCAGTTAACAGAAGCTAATATGGCAAATTTAGGATTGAAGGCAGCAGCAAATCTGGTCGCACTTTCAAATTTAGCCGCACGATTGCGTGCATGTGTGTGATTCCGCTGGCCATCATTATCATTTCATCACCGTCCTACCCATCACTGATTCGCTGCAAATCCTTTGCTCGCCCAAACGACCTAACCTAACTCTTCCTACCTTTGAGATGAACATTATTGTAAACCTTTTATACTTGGATAAGCTAGTAAGTAGCCTTTGTCCTCCATCGGAAAAGAACACATGAATAATCAGCCAGCACTCCTCCTCATAACAACCCATCATCACACACACACGTTCATGGTCATCGAAAACAGCGATAAAGAAGAGGAGTGGAAGTAAAGCAAGAATCTCACGTACTAGAGGACGTACGCTGGGATGCACATCGCGACTAAACAAGTGGCCGAGGAGGCGATTACGTGCAGCAGTTTACGGACAAGAGGACGCCGGGGGATCTCTCACGACACTGATTGAAACCGACGTGTGCATGCGGCGTGCCTCCCCCCTTTACGTACCTTTCCTAGGTGTGTAGTTGTCTAGTTGAGACCAGCCTACATGGCACTAGCTTTTGTGCGCTTTATCGTGCAATATTCTCGAGCGACTAGCAACGATTTGTCTTTGATCCTATCCGCCCGCTCTTTTGGCCGGTATGTTAAGAGTAAGTATATAATTGACAGGCTATAAATAGGCTAAATGACAATGAGGTGCCGGCTTAAATATAAGAATTAAGAAATTTTTGTGAGAGAAATAAGTGAACCATCATGCATTAATTTATGTAGCCAGCAAATCAACTATATTATTTAGTCTTACTTTAATGGACGGTGACTATCTCGCTCTTTAGATGACTAGCTATAGGGTGTTAAGTGAATGCACATCCTTCCTCCTAGGAGAGCTTAATGCGTACTCCCTCCTTACCTGTTTTTCCTGACGTTCTGGGTGAGATGATGAAATTCACAAAAATTGACATCGTGGCGGAGTGGCATATGGACGCAAGTGCCCCTGCGCTCAGCTTAAATCCGTAATTAATGGCTGCCTCGGCTATCCCAAGAAAATGGCGTAGCAGTCAAAAAATACGGTAGCAAGAGGAGTCGAACCACAACCACTGGAATCAAGCTGTGGAGAGCTCACCAATCAAGCTACATTAAGTTGTTGTAGAGAAAACACCCGCAGTGCTATTTAATAGGGGTAAAGTAGGAAAACTAATCCCTAATTAATTACTTTTTGGTTACCACAATTTTTTCTTAAACGTCAGCTAATTTGGGTACGGAGGGAGTACATGGTATACTCCAATATGCCAAAGATACGACACATAAGATGTTTTGGATAGGGTCATTTGTTATCAATATAACTATAGCAGATATGTCCGGACACCATTATTATTATTGGAATCGAATTCTATCTATATATTATATTTAGATAAATGGCAAATTTAATGTACCAAAAAATCAAAACAGTTTATAATTTGAAATAAATGGATAATACTCGAGTTATAGATTCTTTCTTGTCTTTAGTTGGTTGTGATAGAATTTTTTTTTATGAAAACTGGAAGGGACGCAGCCCCTACAGTAGATTTATCAAATTGTGATAGGATTTAGCTATATAATAATTTATATATTTTTTCATCCTTAACCATATTTTTTCGACTTCGCATTGCACCTTATGTCTATTTAACACATACGTAGTTGAAATATTAACTTCAATTATGTGCTCCATTTATGTTCTGCATGGTGACACACATATATATCTTGAGTTAGTTTTTGCTATATTATCAATAACAAAAGTTGGCGATTTATAAAAAAACATATATATATAGTACTTGAGGTATATATTTTGTAATAATGAAGAAGGTAGGTAATTTATATGTATATTTAGAGGTGGGTAATTTAAGGGTTTTATGTTTTTTACATAATAGAGGTGGTAATTTATGCATATTTAGAGGGCCACTCTGTATTTATTCTTAAAGTGAGAAATCTACTCTTCTGGGATGAAGAAAATATATACAAAATTAAGGGATCTTTTATGTTTCTTTGAATAGCGTGATGGGGATGGTTAACTTACATATAAATTTAGTTTGCATTATTTCGGAAATAGCGTAGGTGGATAATTTAGATGATAATCAGAGTTACATTATATTATTTTTCATAAGGACAGAGGTGGTGGGTATTTCATATAATTTATATTAGCAGATTACTTTAAACTAGATATAATCTAGAAGGATTCCTTATGCTATTATTTTTATAGTTTATATTTTTTGTGCTATTTTTGGATTTTTATCTACACTGAGGTGGATTTAAAGTAAGACATATGTTTAGGGGTTACTTTGAGGTTATATTTACAGACGCAAAGGTGGGTGTTTTTAGGAACAGATTGAATAACTATTATTGCAAATGGTGGTTAAAGTATATTGAATTGATGATGGTCAGAAGTTTCTGATTTTTTTGTGAGTTTTCTGTAATTTATTTTCCTAACGCACTTCATGAGAAACTATACTAAGGCGGCCTTGTTTAGTACTATGGGTGAAAAGTTTTTTAAGTAATGTAGCACTTTCGTTTGTATTAGCAATTATTGTCTAACCATGGACTAACTAGGCTCAAAAGAATCGTCTCGCAAATTACATGCACACTATGCGATTAGTCTTTTTATCTATATTTAATCCTCCATGCACGTGCCACAAAATTCGATGTAACGGGGAATCTTAAAAAGTTTTTAGATTTTCGGTTTCAAAATTCCCTGTCAGTCTGTCACACTGAATCTTGCGGCATCTGCAAAGAGCATTAAATATAGATTAAAATGACTAATTACACAATTTACCTATAATTCGCGAGATAAATCTTTTAAGCCTAGTTAATCTATAGTTGGACAATAATTATCAGATAAAAACGAAAGTGCTACATTGCCTAAAAACTTTTCATGCATGGAACTGAACAAGGCCTAAGTGTGGTATCTAATAATTACTTAATAGTAAGATACTGAATCACATGCTATGAGTTAATTAAGGTTCCTACTTCCTAGTAGCGGTAGTAGTAGAGTAGTAGTGTAGTAGGATCAGGTGTATTGCCGTGTCAGAAAGTGCGTACAGATATGATAAATTGACAACAAGGGCGGGATCATGTGTCGCATGTGGCCTAGATGCACAAGTGGCGAGGTCGATCAAGATGCTTTTTCTAGAGAAAGGAGAGTGGAGTGTTGAGTTGATGCTGGGCCGTAGTTCATGATTGATGCAAGTACGGTACGAAATCTAGTTTATTGCTGATTGAATAGAGGATTATTGTTATTGGGTTTGGACACGGAAATTAAGGAGTAGTAAAAAAAATCTGTGCATAGAAAACAAGAAATTAGAAAAAGAAAAGGGACGTATTATTGAGTGAAGAAAAATGTGCATTGGCAATGTCTGAGTTACACCGTGTTTTAGAACAAAATGTCCGAGGTAATCGAAAAAAATGTAAAATAATTTAGGAAAAAATTTAAATTCTATAAGATTTAATAGTATTTTAGACGTAGGGAATATACGAACCCTATTCTCAAGAGCAAAATAGCAAAATCACAAGCATTGTTTGAAGCCAACTCTTGGTCGCCCATTCATCATGAACGCTGAGTGGTTCCGTGTAACCCTACCTAGCTCTCGGTCTCGTCGATTAGTAAGCGTCGAAGCGAAGTTCATTGCACCGGCTGCCGGCCGTCCGTCTCTGACGACCCCCCGTCTTCTGTTCCGTCTCCACTAGTACCGGTCGGCGAAAAACTGTGGAACGCGGCAGCTGTGGCGAGACACCGAAACCGGTTTTCCCCGGCGATCGATCAAACACGGCATGCATGTGATGTGAGCAGAGCACTCTGTTGGACACATCACTGGCCTTGTCGGGCGACGGCGACTGCTCGGCGAGCGACGGGCACGATCCGGCCGATCGCCCGGCACGTAGATCTCGCGCGGGGGCGTGGCTGGGTTTGGCCACCAGCGCGGACGAAAGCAACCTCACGGGCACGCGCGCCCAGCACCGAGGAGCCCAAGCAAGCAAAAGGCATCGGGCGATCGACGCGGACGGGCCCCCCGGCCAAGTTGCGCGCGCACTCACGGCAAGGGCAGCGGCGGGAGAGGCGGCCAGTCCGACTCCGGCGCAGCCAAGCCACCCCTGAAGTCCCCCCACAGCTTTCGCCGCAGCGCACACGCGCACGCCACTTTTGCCCGCTAGTTTACTCGCCTTTTCGCGTGCGCGAGTGCGTGGGCGTGAGCCAGCGCGCGGGGCGCCATGCCCGTAGGCCCTAGTGCTGCTGCGATCGCTAGCTAATTGGCACGTGATAGTAGGCAGCTACCCGGGGCCGGGCCGCGCGCGCTGGCCGGGTCTCCAGCGGCGGTGGAGGCTCACGTACGTGGCGGCCGGCGAGCGCGACGGCTGCAGACTTTGGCCGCCGCCGTCGTGCGCGTGTGGTTGGCGGATTGATTGGCGCATATATACCCGGGTCAGTACACTCAACACTCGGTAGTCTAGTCAGCTACTTCTGCGCGGCTTTGTGGACCGGACCGCGTAGATTTGAGCTGAAAGAGTTGTGATGTGATCCGATACGATATGATCCGGGTTTTTGGGGATGCTGCTGCGGGGAAGAGATGGGATGGGACGAGATATTGAGATGGTTGATTGTTCTTGGGTTTTGGTTGGTGAATGCCCACTAAAAATGTAGGGGGGATGGATCAAGGCGTGTGTCAGCCTGTCACGGGCGGGCGCGGCGCCGGGATAACAAAGATCATGGGACGCATATAAATGTTTGAAGGAAAAAAAAGGGCATCACGAGTCAGACGTGACGCACATGTGTGTACGCACTTCTAAACAAGATTGAAATGCTATTCTCATGTAGCACTATCACAGTAGCACCGTGTCACGCGCTTTGGGTCTTGATTTATTCGGCTAAGTCTATTATTAGTCAAAGCTAAAAATTAGCTAGCTACGTAACCTACATCTTTATTTCGAGAATATTAAAAAGTTAAAGCATCTTAAATTTGACCAAAATTATAGAAAAAATATAAAAAATTATGACATCGAATAGATATACTATAAAAATATAATTAATGAAGACCTTAATGATACTTAATTGGTAACATAAATATTATTATCTTATCATATAAATTTGGTCAGATTTAATATGTTTTAGTTCTTCAAGATTTTTTTGAAATAACTTATAATTTCGGACGAAGGGAGTAATATATCCATAGCAATAAACTATTATATTAGCTCTTTGTTAACTAGCCGTGTTAGTTAATACGCTAACAACTAGGCAAGGTCTTGAGTAAAAACTAGTCCTCATTGACTCTCTCTTGCTTTGATGAACTATAGCTGATTTTTGGTTGCTGATTTTTACCCATGTGATTCAACACATGCCTTTAGCCCAAATCTATTCGCACACGGGTGCACCTGCTATTTTTTTTATTTTTATCGGCAATTTAAATTTAGAATTCAGGCTTTGTTTCTCCTAACAAAAGTAGTTTTTTGTTTCTATCTTGTAAAAATGCTACTGTGTTCCACTGATGAAAAAGAAAGAAAAACATGTTACTGTCTTTGAAAGCATGCATGGTGACTTGGTGAGTGTGTTATCCAATGGGTAGACCGAGCTGTCGCGCTCATTTGCAGATTGGAACCCCGCTAGCTTTCTAGTGGCTTTGCCACAAACTTCTTTTCGTTCGTAGAGAGGTCCCGTTGATTGTGTGATCTCCTACTATAGCACCTTAGAGATACTTGCTGACTCACAACCAGAATTTTTGGCTTCTTGTAGACTTCTCTTAATATTTTAGCATTTAAAATTTAGTATAAATTTTTCCTACTAGATACCTTCTAGTGAGATTTTCATATGCTATAACTAGTGGTAGTGTTTTATTACTACTTTAAAACACTAGAAAAAGTCCACCATTTGGTAGTGCTGTGAGTTTGTCTTATCGCCATATGTTCTGCTTGTTTTTCTCAAGTTTGTCGATGGCTCAATATTGCGTTTAGCGACTAATATAATATACTACGCTGTGTTATCTCTGTTATTAATATATACTTTCTTCGTTCCAAAATATATTATGTTTTTTCACTTTTAGCTAGATATCTTGTTTAACTATTCGTCTTATTAAAAATTGATGAGAATTCTTATTCAAAATTTTAACATACAATAAATTTTCTCAAACAAATTTTCAATGTTTCTTGAAGGAAACGTGTCTATTTTGGTCCAAATAATTTAGTCGAGAATATTACCACGCAGCTGACACGTTTGTCCCACTCGGAAATGGTTTCAGGAACTGATTGTGATTGTTATGCAACCGTCTGCGTGTACTGCAGAAACGCAGAAATACACACACGAGACAGATCGCACTCATGTAAGGCTATTAGTGGCAGTCGCAATCAAAGGCGATGTCCCTCACAAATTGAACGAAAAGGTGAGATCCATCCCGTGCAAATTATATATGGTCGGCAAATGTAGTCCAAAGCGTATTTGTCTGTAAGCACTCGACACATCAGTGATCAATCAATCGTTCCTTTCTACAGAATACTACTCCCTGCGTCATATATTATGGTTCTAACAAGGGCATAGCAAAAGCCACACGTAGCTAAGACCATATTTGTACGGCTAACTGTTCAACAAATTCTAGTTAATCCAAACAGCCTATCTAGCTTATTATAGTTTCAGTTGCAGAGTAGTTTATTTTGAAACATTTAATCACCAAACCTATAAAAAGCTATTAACTAGCTCTCTCTGACTATTGCAGATTATAGCTAATCACTACTACATAAAATATTTTACAAGGCGCTTTGAAATTGGACTCGAAGGTGGGGTGAACTTTTAAACCGTTTCGGTTAATGCTTGGGATTAATCGAGACGGTCAAAGTCAACCGTCTCCCAAAATTGATTTACCGAGACAGTTTTTATAACGTTGTCCGCATCGGTTAATGTATTAACCGAGACGGTCACGTTTTATAATGCAACCGCCTCGGTTAATGTATTAACTGAGACGGTCACGTTTTATAATACAACTGCCTCGGTTAATGTATTAACCGAGGCGGTCACGTTATAAAGCCCACCTCGTTAAATAGTGGCCCAGGTCCCAACCGAAAGGAAGCTCATATCCATTATTGTACCGGGTTCATATATAACCAATACCTAGGGTTACTCACCCATTCCCCACTCCCAACCCATTCTCCCAGCCGATCGCGGCCTTCGCCCCTCTCACTCCACTTCGTCCCTCCTCTCTCCCTCTCCCTCAACCACTAGTCCTACACGAATGTGAGTAGGATAAATTAACACTTTTATCAGCAAAAAAACTAAGGAATGACTTAAGCCTCATTTAGATTCACTACTATATAAAACCTTTCTCGAGGCGAGCATATTCGATTTACCAAGGCGAGCATCACAATCGCCTCAAACGAAAGGTCACGGTAAATAAAACCCTTTCCGAGACGATTTGATGCCTGCCTCGGTAAATCGAATAAAAAACCAAAAAAGTAAAGCCCGCAGCCCTACTGGACCTAGATCTGGGCCTTGCCGCTGCCGCCCCTGCTCGCTGCCGCTACCGCTAGGGTGCTCGATTCGGAGGAACCGCCGTCGTCTGAGGGGCCACGCGTGTGCCCATCGTTGAAGACCCACGCTGGCTGAATCCGCCACCACCGGGCACGGATCTGGCCAGAGAAGGAGGGGAGTGCCGCGGATCTGGTTGGAGAAGGAGCTGTTGTTGTCGGGTCCACGACCGGGGAAGGGTTCCGGCGTTGCGTTGCCGTGGAGGAACGAAGTTGCGCCGCCGTGCCTGGAACCCACGTCGTATCCATGTCGTGCCTACATCCCGTAAGGCCGCGCCGCCACCGCATCGAGCAACCACGCCACGCTCGCACCCGCAAGGCCGGGCCCTCTTGCGCCTAGAGCCTGCAAGGCCGCACCATTGCCGCCACGTTGCGCTTGCTTGGGATCCACCGACGACATGGTGGGAGGGAGCAGGTGCACTGCCATGGTGGGACTTAGGACCATGGAGAGAGGCACCAGTGTGGTTGAGGGAAAGGGAGGGGCTGGCGCCGGCAAGGCTGCACATCCCACATACTACAACTATGAAAAGAGATGCAATACACACTAAGCTGATAGGTCTTGTATAAGTGTCTTGTTTGAATAATAATAATAATAATAATAATAATAATAATAATAATAATAATAATAATAATAATAATAATAATAATAATAATAATAATAATAATAATAATAATAATAAATATAAAAAAATAGGATTACTTATAGCAATTTGAGGACTTGAATATGGGTCAACAGATTTCACCATAGTGAAATTGACCACCTAAGCAAGGTCATGACAAGTACTAAATATTTAGGTACACTTGAAATATCTATGAAATGAAGGACAATAATTATTTTTAAAAAAAAACAAACTCATTATTGAGTGATCAGGTGTATTGTAACAATATTTTCATAATGAATCTAATTATGTTATCTTAAGTGAATGTAATTATGCAGTGTGATAATATTGTCATAACGAATCTAATTTTGTTATTGGATGCAATTGTGTATTGTGACAATATTTTTATGATGAATCTAATTATTTTAACTTTAGTTATCAATCTTTAAATATTTCTTGTCAAAGGTAAAAATAAGTTTTAATTATTTTATGAACAGAGGAACTGTAGGAATGAAAATGTGACTCTTTAGTCAGTATACAAAACATTACGGCCGGATTAGAGAGTTAGAGCAGTGCTCCCTCCGTCGTACAAATAGTGTCATTCTATCATTTGAATTTCATCACACACACATAGAGTGTCATTCTCACAATGCACCTCTCTATTCTCCCAATACATCTATGTCTCTATCTTTCTCCTCCTTATTCTCTATGCAGTACAATACCTTTTTCACCCCACCTTAATTTTCTTGCTAGATCTAAAATAACACTTAATATGGGACGAAGGGAGTATTACACATTTGAACTGTCACATTGAGAGTTTCATGTGAGTTTCATCTATAGTAAATTAAATAAGCTACCACATAATTATTTTTGATGGCATGACAACATTTCCAAGAAAAGAGAAGAAGTGAGTTTCATTTAGATGAATCTCTCTTAGCAAGATTATCAACTCTATGTTAATTATAAAATTAGATATCTATAAAATAATAGAATGAAACCGTGCATTGAGGATAGATGTTTCATTTATTTTACATGATGGCTACGATACTCTCCATTGATAAATGGTCTTACACCGTTGATGTCTTAAAGTAGCTTAAATGGATATGAATTACACGCGTGCATGGAAAGTTGAGAATGATTTGCGTAGCTCAGGCAACAATCAAAAGGCGATACTGCCTGAGCAGCCAGCCAAACAAAAGTCTTGGCATGACAGAAATGCGAATGCGCGATGGAAGTGTGTAAAGCCTAGCTTTTTTAAAAGGGCATAAAGCGTAGCTTGTTAGGCTTCCACGAATTGCATAGTACGCTAGTTCCGATTGATCAATTTTGGTTTAAAAATGGATAGTCGCCTTATTTGGCACAATGATTGAATTATTCATTTGTTCATTATGAGTACTAAAGAGCCTTTATGATATGGGACCGTGGATTGCGTGACTCAATGGAGTAACTCACAAATCAAATAGAAAAGCATGGATAGGATAACAACGTCATCGAGGAAGAACGCTTCAACATGCATCCATGACTAAGCATATCTTTTCCCTGAAAAAAGAGCTGATTGCATGGAGCTAATTTTTTTTAAAAAAAACACCTTACCACAACTCTTATTTTTGACAATTGACTCGACAAGGTAAACTCGACAATAGTTTTTTTTTTCTTTCCAAACACAGTACAAATAAAAACATCCTATGAACGCACACAAGCACAAACTATCCTATGAGTACATTTGAGAGGCTGAGTCGATAGTCTCAAGATTAATGAAATCATCGCAAGCGTCTCGCTGTAGATACGTCACCTACTACTAAAAGATTATTCCCATAGAATTCTAAAATAAATCTAAGAGTATCTCCAATAATTTCTAAAAAAATCACTTGGTAAATTAATAAGTTTTCCAAGTTACTTAAAAAGTTGGCTTCCTCTAACTGTTTCTAAAATCTCACTCCTAAAAGATAGAAAATAATTTTACATAAAAAATCCCTCAACTATTTCTAAATCACCCAAACCACTATTATACATTGTTTCCCGCTCGTGCATTCACATTAGGAACCTTGTTCTACTTCTTATTCTTCCCTACATCTTTTCACCTTCATATTGACCGATGGATACATGTGCGTATATATCCACATGATTAGGTTGATCTTTCCAAGTGCGGAAAGATTGGAATTGAGATATGGAATTGCTAGAGAGCAATTGTTTTCAATCTTGCCAAAAAAAACTCAGGATTAAGAGTAGGTTTTGAAAACTCTTGGAGATGCTCTAAGAAAATACGAGCATTATAGCTAAACAATTTAATGTTGAGAACTAAATATATATTGGCTAGCTAAGATTCTAGTCAAAATCAATGCTAAAATGAGATCTGAGTCTATATGTTGGTTAGGATCATAGGTTCGTACCGAGGATCTGGATTTGTGACCCGAACTCGATATGAATTAATATAGCTTCAAATGGCTTCGACTACTTGCTAAAGTGCATGGAGGAGCTTGAGCCGGTGAAGTAAAAAGTAATGGTTTCATTGACTCCTAGTTCATTCTAAGAGTTGAGAGAGAGAGAGAGAGAGAGAGAGAGAGAGAAACAAATCCTTGCTACATTGCACAAAGAAGCCAGAGTCAAAGCCGTCTAATACTCTATCAAATAGGGCCTAAATTTTAGAAAAGAAACAGTACATCAACAAGTTGAATTAGTTTAGTTGGCATCTTTTGCACCGACTATTTAGCACTTTTCTCGATTCTTCTTTCATGTCATAGATACAAGACACTCCATCCAACCACAGGAAATGTTGTCAGATACTTTTGTACATCAGGTGTCTGATTTTTGTTGCTCAAGTAACATATAAATTTATCATTGTTTAGCTATTAAAAAAAATACTCTTGTGAGCTATCCTTTTAGTGGTACGCAATAGACACTTCTAATGTTTTATTTTCTCATCTCTCCTTTTTTATTCTCTCTATCTAAAGGAATATACTCCATATATTCCAAAGATACAGACTATTTTAGTACTATCCAAAGTCAAATTTCTCTTTCGCAAAAAAGTCAAAATTCTCTAATTTTTATAGGAAATTATATTAATATCTATAATACTGAATAAAACACCATCAATGCTTAATTATTAGTGGATGTAATACCAACCAATTTGATGTTATAGGTGTTAGTATTTTTTACAAGATTATTAAAATTGGAGAAATTCAGTTTGAGACAACTAAAAATGATCTAGAATTTGTAAAGGATGGAGCAACATCTTTATATGCCTCTTACCTACCACCATTGCTTGATCCCAACATGCATGTGCGTCCTAATCAAATAATTGGACCACCAGGCTTCGATTAGCCATGCCTTTTACTTTCTCCGGCTGCACTGCAGACGTTAGAAAAACATACAGGTTCCCGCGCGCGTGCTTGTCCATTGAAAAAATAGCACTTCAATCAGATTCCACATAAAAGCACTACTAGGAGAGTAACACTGCCCATTCGCAGGTGTTTTTTTTTAAAAAAAAAATAGAAAGGGTACCGATAAGCATGATCACTCTGCTGAAAATCAGTGATCATCAAAGGCACTGTGGAATAAAAAATTCATCATAACAAAATAGCAAACCAAAAGGGTTTTCCTGCTAGATTTAGTAACCAAGTATCAGGACAGTCGACAGTGGTTGGAGGTTAGAGCTACTACCTTGCATGCGCTCCATCATGGATGAGGCAGCAGAGACAGAGAGGACGCCTGTCTTCCTTGACATCTGCAGCACCAGAAAGCTCGCTCGTCGACGACGTGGTGGTCGGAGGTGACAGGATGCACGACGAACACCTCTTTTGTCTGGAGGCGAAGGGCCGTGCTGTCTTTCGTCTCTCCATTCTTGGCATCGCCATTTTTTCTTTAGTGATCTTGTCAAATGTCGATGTATTGGCCTGTGATGATACTCCTTCACTTTTTCGTTGTTGTTGGGGTTTGGAAACGGTGATCCTTGGCAAAGTGGTGGCATTTCAGATGGGACATGTGCCCCTACACTTTGTGCTGCTGCCACTTGCAGTGCTTTCAGAAATCCATGATATTCAGGTGACATCTGTATTAATTAATAAAACCAACACTCATTTTTACTGAAATACAGTACCATCTGCAATCTCTCGAGCATACTAGAAGATAGGCACGCGTTGCAAATGTCAGGGCTTGCACTGGAACTGCATAAATGGGTAGAATAACAGAGGAATTATTCTAGAGTGAGTGATGATTGTTGGCTGGGGCATCATAACGTGTACTGAGCAGGTGCATCAAAGTATAACAAAATGCAGATTAGATTGCAATTATGATTGAGCCTGGGAATAAAAAATATATACTATCAGGCTGACATCTGCTAATTCACCTACCCAATATTTTATGATATTAAAATACGACAGCCGTTAGAAGTTTATCATCGTATAACCGGGCGCTGTCAACTTAAACATAGTATCAGTTTGGCAACACCCGAATGGCTGGATAAAAAACTGAAAATGCCAAGAGGAACAGATACTTGATCACTTGGAGGTCACTTCTGGCGTTTCTCTGCACACATCACCCAGCCTAGAGCTGCACACATCATGGCGTAGAAATTGGACTGAGCTGAAGCTGAGCAACACTCGTCTCGAAGCCTCGAAGTCTTCGCACGCATGTGCAGCTCTTCCTGCACACGAGGACAGTCCAGATTTCTGAGGAAAAAAAAAAGGGGCATAAAACGGCCGGCTTGGCGTGTTGGTTCAACCAATCGCGATAAACTAGGCACCGCCACGCGATCCGGTGAAGTGATGATGACTTGACTGGGTCAAGATTTCAGCTCCAATCGTGACAAGAGCACAAGGCACAAGCCAAAACAGATACTCTGATTCCCTTGTGAATTATTGTGCTGACAAAGTTCAGTGGGTTGCAGTGAAGGCGAGTGTTCGGAACAAAGGCGGGCATGCCTCCTTGATCCCGTCGCTAGCAAATCCTCGTTGCGCATCTGCGTGTGTGGTTAATGTTATCCACGTACCACCACCAGTTTATCTGTTCAAATTGAAATGCTGAAAACGTCTACTCGTAAGCTTGTAAACAAGACTTCCATCTGTGATCTGTCTGCTAGACAGCTAGAGTTCAGGCCCATTGGCCAATCAGTTTTCTGTAGTATTGCTGTTGCATCAGGCATCTCACCTTGGATGATAATCAGAAATTTACCGGGCGTTTCAGTGCTACTTACGGCAGTTAAACTAATGCAAAGACCATATAGCCAGTCCCCAGCTAGGTCAGTCAGTCAGTCAGTCAGTCAGAACATGTAGATCGGTCTCTACGGCACGTCCTCGAGCGAACCAGCGGAAGCTTGCAAGTTTATATTTTTCGCCAAATTCAGCATAAGACGGCGGTTAATGCATCATTAATTGCTTCAAGGCTGCTCAAGCACCGCCGTGTCAGTTGTCACGTCAGCCCTAACTAAGCCCTCTCCGGCGACTGCGACGGCGGCCAGGACCACGATTTCTCGCCGCGTGCTCGACAGGAAGAAGGGGGTAATGTTCACGCAAAAGCAACGCATCCGGCCGGTTTGCCGTGGATCGGATCGGAGCGGGACGTCGATCGTCGCATCCCCGTCGCCGAACGTCGCGTCGGATGGAAGATTTGAATCGGGGTCGACGGCGACGGGAAGAGTGAAATGGCGGTCCAGCCGTCCAGGAGATGGGACAGCGCGCGCGTAGGAGGGAGGCAGGCAACACCGGCGTCACGCGTGGGAGGAACCCCGACGAGCGCGTGACGCGTTCTCCCGGGCCAATGATCGGCGTCAGCGACGGGCCCCGGCCTAGTGACGCCGGCCTGATGACAAGTCTCACGCTGCTCCTATGTTGGTGGAAAGCCAGGAATGAGATGATCTTCAATAATAATCAGTTCTCAATTCAAGATTGCAGGGAATTTTTCTTCAAGGAGCTACGCCTTGTATCCTTCAGGGTCAAGCAAAGCCTCTCAGTGCCCTTTGATCTATGGATTCAAAATCTGTAATTGATTCCAGATGTTTTTATATTTTTTTCTTTTCTTTATTTGTCTCCTAACCCTGCCCCCCCTGCTTTCAACTCTGTAATTTTGTAATTTTGTAACTATGTTTTCACTCTTGTTTTTTTTTCAATAAATTCCTGCAGGGGCTCAGGCCCCTCCAGTTCAGTCAAAAAAAGTCGATTCATGCAAACACGAAAGAAGCCGAGCGACTAGTGTGCACCCTCTCGGTGTTTGAGCCCATGGGCCGTAGCCCACATGAAACGAAGGCCTCAAGAAGCAGCAAAACAATGTTGACGTTCAGACATGAATTTCCATTTTTTTTCGTGTGGTTTCGATGTATACAAGTGTAAAGAATAAAGCATATAACGACCTTGTAGCAGGATATATCAGCAGGAAAGAATCAGTGGGTTACAGAAATCGTGTTCTCTGTCATCAAGACTATATTGTAGGTCTATGTGGCATGAACTCTTCATTGACAAGTTGGTTCCTCAATACGGCTGGGGAGATCAACCTCCAGACTGCAAAGGTGAAGACCTCAATGTCAGCAGCTTCTTAGTTGTCTACAATACAGAACCTTTTTGCAAACAAAACTGGATGCCAGACAGCGGTTTTCGCAAAAATAACTGGATGGCAGACAACGAGGAATACACGACTTACTGTATATGCTAGCCGCGAACCACTCGTTGATGATCTTCACCCATGTACTAGCCCACCCAACATCTATGCTCCACCTGATTATGAAATGAAGGATGTGAGAGTGGGAGGATGTAATTAAATCCTTCTTCCTCTGTCTAAGATGATGTAGCAAAGGAAAATCACGCAGTATGGCACTGATGACTTGAAATGCAGTTTTGATTTGATTCCAGAGTATGTATGCACATTGCCACTTAAAATCATATGGACTACCGAGCAGCTGTTTAATTGCCTGATGATAGGATATCTTACTTTCGTGTTGGATGATTAAGCTCCCAGCTAATGAACAGCATTGCAAAATACATAGCTCCCATTGCAAACACAATGTGGAAAATCTCATAGCTGTAGGGGGTGTCCTCTTCCAATTGTACTTCATCATTCCGAAACTGAAAATGAACAGTTTTTGTTAATACGCTGGATAAAGATAGCACTTCTGAGTTCTGAAGAAATTCTTCAAGTCAATAATGATTAATAAGATACACATCAGAACTCTGATTTGACCAAAAACATGTGAATTATCATCAAATGGTCATTTTGACACTTCCAAGTAACTTGGCCAGTGGTATCCCTAAGGAAGTGAAGAGTAATTTATTTTTCAATCTTACATACAAATACCTGCATAACTGCTGAGTGCTGATTGATAACTTATAAACCGGAAGGATCACAGTTATATCAGTTGAGAACAACTTAACTGCCCAGTGATGCCAGAAAATGAAAATTGTGAATATCATAGAGAAAAGTTGAGAGTAATAAACTTACTTGGAAGGATTTGGTGTCGATTCCAGTAGAAAACGTGGCCATTACAATGGAACAAATTGCGATAATGAAGCTCTAGAAAAGCACAACTTCAATCAGGTAATGTCAATGGCTAACTACTCAAAAGAGCTCTGATCTTTTCCTTACAACGATAGTAGCTGAATCACCATCCCTGGAAATTTTCATATGAGAGTGGCACTTCCCGGTTTGTGGCTCACTGCACATGTGCATAGTATGAAATTAACATCAAGCAAAACTGAACTATACAAGGCTATGTTTACAGAACAGTGAATGAAATGAAATATTAGCACAGAATACTTTGCAGTATGGAAGTGGAAACTCTTCTGAGGAATACCAAAACTACAAACTCCTCAACAGTTCCAAGTGACGTAGACTAACCTGTGGAGTGCAGACCAACAAAGGAAGACAATATAGGAACTCATGATCCCAGAAGAGAGAAGACCCTCGTTAACCTTCTCAGCAAACAAAGTGAACTAAAATCAAAACCTCATACATATCAGGCAGGATAAAAACTCAAAAAAATTACAGAGACTTTTGCTCAGACGTGCTAATAGAAACAAGGCTACTATCAGGATTGCAGTTTGATATTCACATCCAAAACCTGACACTGGTTTTCAACTCAACGTAAGCTACAGCCAAGACTTGGTGCTGCTTGCATCCTCTTACCTTGGAGTGCAGTGATACTGTCATCATTACAGTCACCAAGATTGCTGTCCATGTAATAGTGAAGATGTTGAATGCACAAGAGGAGTTGGGGACATACAGAACATACAGCACGCCAATTCCAGCAAAGGAAGCAATGTAGGAGATGGTTGACAAGAATAACCCAAACAACCCACTGAGAATCACATAAGGGCAACATGCCATGGTCAGTTATAGCTTTAGGACCTGAAAGCTGAAGTAATTGGGAAGCTACAACTTCCAGCACAACTAAATCAATCCTTACCATTGATTTGATCCAGGATCTGGCATCCACCGTTTATTGCACCATGATATGAAGTGGAGCATGCTTATGAGCTGGAGGAGGAGAAATATCCTGGAGGGACAATGAAACAGAAGTAACATGTTTAATATAAATAAGACAATCTGAAACAAATGTAAATATTGTTCATTAGGGCTTGAAACATCCCAAATTTTGAGATATATAAGGACTGCCATTTATATTACCCGGCACCCAGTCGAGCGATTTCACCTGCAGACACAACAAAACAGTTTTCTTTGAGCATGCTAAAATTTAAGTATGGATACACTGGTGGAAGTATATTAGGACCATACAACAAACTGAAACTTATTTCACCTTTGTTTATCATAATTTGAACTTTCCAAAGCAAGGAACTGTGAAATGATTGTTGACCATGGCCTTTCTAAGCACTAATTTCAAGCTAGGTGTTATGAAATAAAGCAAATTCCAGTCTATAACTGCTGAGCATTCATTTATGCCCATCACATCTTACATCTACAGTAACTACGTTTGCCACAGTGCTGGACAGAACTTACCATAAAGTTGGATGAAGATGTTAGGGATGATAAATGGGATGCCGATCGACATGGCATACACAAGAGACTTCAGAATCCAGCATCCAGAATGCCACGAATTACGAGCTTCATGGAGCTTGCGAGTTCCAAATGTTGTTGCAAACATCACCCAGAAAAATATCTGAACAGTTTTTAAGGAAGTGAACCCAAGGAACACAGCACACCTTCAAAATGTCAAATGTTTAGTAGTTCTAGAACCACTGAACCAGGGCATTTATAATCCTGAATCCTTGATCATGCCCTTTTAGACAGGTTGCTTCTGTTCCAGCAGATTTTAGGATTTTAGTTCAAATTTGTACAAAATACTAGGAACTGCATCCAGAAAACCCCCCATTCCAAACGGGCCATTGGTTCATGACTGAAACACGGTAGCTGTTGAGAACATTCTAGCTGCATGCCTCGTAGCGTATATACAGTGGACAAGCCCTATCAGTTGCACAAGAAACGAGAACACACCGTGCTTGTGAGATCAAGGATACGAAGCAGCCCAAGCTGACCCGAAGCACTCCTCCGGACTGGAAGCACTTGGAGTCCCCTGCTCCGCAGACCGGCACATCTGAAGGCGTAGTGTAATCGGTGAGCACACAGTAAGAACGCGACCTCCCTCAAACCGCAAATGCGATGCGAGAGCTAAATTCCGAAGGGAAAGAGGAACCCACGATGCAGGCCGCGGAGCGCCCTGGCCCCGTAGTCCCTGACGAACCAGGCCAGCAGGTTGGTGGCGAAGAAGACGAACCCGTACGCGTACCGCGCCCGCAGCGACTGCCGCCGCCTCGCGTCGTACGCGCCGCCGCCTCCGCGCGGCTCCGCCGCTCCACCTGCCTTGATCACAGTCATATACCCGCCTGCTCACGCCGCCGTCGTTGCTCCCGGGGTGGATGGAGCGCCTCTCCCCGTCGGTCCAGCGCCGGGTTCCTGCGCGGAGGCGGAGCAGCAGGGTTGGGAGCGCGCTTGCTTAGGGTCGCCGCAGCAATGCCCTGCGAAATTCGGACGCGGAACGGCGGAAGCGAAGGGAAGCGGGAACTCACGGGCGGCGACCTGTTCCGGCTCCGGGGTACGGTGGTGCGGAGGAGCGGCTGCCCCGTTCGCTTTGCGCCTTTTATTAAATTAAAGGCCGGGCGCAGCGGGCAAGCTGTGTTGCAGGCTGCTGCCTTGGGAGGGACCGGGGTCCCAGAGGTTTGGAATTGGGATCGCCCGATGCGACGATCCGACGACTGTGGACGCGGGATGGTTGAGTCCCAGGGGTGACTTGAGCTGCTAGCTCTTCTAGTACTGTAGCAGAACTAGCTGGCCCCGCCTGCCTGAGAGCTGCTTTTCACGCGCACCGGCGTACGTCCAGGCGACCGTTGGGCCGGGTCGCGTCGCGGCGGTCTCCTTTAAAAAGGCCGAACCGGGAGCGGGGACTGCGGGGGGGCTCGTCTGGTCCGGCCGTTCGGACAGAAACGCGTCGTCCGGCAGACTCCCGCGCCCAAATTCCCGCCTCGCACGTTTAATGGACCACGACGATTCTTTTTCTTCCGTGTAGAATATCGACGGGCACCGTGGACTATATATTTAGGCCTTGTTTAGTTCTAAATTTTTTTACAAAATAAAAAATAGTAGCAATTTCGTTTATATTTGATAATAAATATTGTCTAATCATAAACTAACTAGGCTTAAAAGATTCGTCTCATCAATTCCGACCAAACTGTGTAATTAGCTTTTATTTTCGTCTATATTTAATACTCCATGCATGTGTTTAAAGATTTGATGTGATGGGGCTGAAAAAATTTACAAAATTTTTTGGGAACTAAATAAAGCCTTAATGAACCTTATTGACTGTTTGTTGGCTGGACTATTTTGACTGTTTTTTTATCTGTTTCTTTTGAGAGCCAACTATACATTTTCTAAATGACTGCTATTGAATGAATTAGTTGATAATGGTTTTAGTACCAAAAATTACATTTACCTCTGCAGCGCACGTCGTTCTCAGACTGTTTCCAAATTAGACCTTTAATGTACTTTTTCTATGGCTGGTGCTGGTACGTATTTATTCTCACCCATACTAATTAATTTTGGCTCGTGGCTTTACCATGCGCAGCCGGTGCGAGGAGATAGTGCAGCAACATATCCATATTAGTTACGACGCATGCACATAATGGCTTTTAATGAAAAAAATCATAACTCCTAAACAAAATATCCAAATTAAATTTCGATTACACCATTTGATTTCTTGTAATAAATCCTTCAAAACAAGATCCCACATGGATATATTTAGATAAAATTTTAATAACGAATAATTATCATATAAAGATAGAACATTTTTGTATTGAGCATGTTTAAGGTTTAAAAAATAATGTTCCATCTTCATAATAAAATATTCTAAGAACCGTATTGGTATTATAAACATGGCGACGGATGTTCCATCTTCATTAAAAAATAATGTTCTATCTTCATAAGAGACGATGTTCCATCTTCGTTATAGTTAGCAAATCAAGTATCCAAATTAAATTCAGATTGCGCTATTGGATTCCTTATACTAAATGCTTCAAAATAAGATCTCAACATGAATATATTCAGATAAAGTTTTATTAACGAATATGTATTTCATAAAGATAGAATATTTTCTTTTATTATTGAATAAAGGTGGTGTTCTAGATTCATAAAACAATATTCCGCCTTCACAGAAAAATATTTTAAATTTAGAAAAAACAATATTCCATATGAAAACACACTTAAATGATTGGTATTATAATACCGATAAATAAATAAAATAAACATATAGAATTATATAATAAATAACATTACACAAGGGAAACATCATGCGTATAATATAACAAATGGAACATAGAAAAATACTACATAACATGTTGTATAAATACTACATAACATGTTGTATGAATACTACATAATATGTTGTGAAAATACTTAAAGATAATCATACAGTATCTCATTCATCATGTGTATACCATATACAATGGAATATGGAAAAAATAAAAAGCAAACATCACATGTATGTTAAGTGAACATAACTAAATACATTACGGAACATCACTAAATATATTATAGAACATCACAAATACATTACGAACATCACTCGGTACATCATAGAACACCGCATGTATACTAAGTGAACATCACTAAATACACCATAGAACATTACTAAATACATTATAGAACATCATATATATATTACCTGAACATCACTAAATATATCAAAAAAAACATCACATGTATACTAAATGAACGTCACTAAATTCACTATCGAACATTAACATGAACATCGCTAAATACATCATAAAACATCACTAAATACAATATAGAACACCATTAAATACACTATAGAACATCACATATATATTACGAGAATATCACTATGTACATCATCATATATACTAAGTGAACATCGCTAAATGAACCATCGAACATCACCAAATGCAATATAGAACATCGCCAAATACAATATAGAATATTGCATTATCAGATATATATTACACGAACATCACAAAAAAAAACGTAGAACATCACAAAAATACCACACGAACATCACAAAAAAATATCATAGAACATTACATATATAACACCTGAACATCATAAAAAATCATAGAACATTACATATACTACATAAACATCATAAAAAACATCAAAGAACATGGTATTGTATACCACATGAACATTGCAAAAAACATCATTTTACATCACATCTCATGAAATATAGAAAAGAAAAAAGTAAATATAAAAAATAATTAAGTAAGATAAAGTAGAAAAATAAAAAATCTATAAAAACATAAAGACAAAAAAGAAATAAAAAAATAAATAAAACTAATTAATGATAGTAAATAAAAAATAAAATAAAAAATAATATGGAAAATTGAATGAAACAGAAACAAAAAATAATATCACTCGCTTCCTATGGTATTAGTCCACTAAAAAAATTAAACAACCACCATAGAATCAATATCAAGACGTTTGTAGCGTTTCAATCACATGCATGCATGTATTCCACAAAAAATAATCTAATAAACACCTTTATAACCAGCACTAAATTAATGTGTTGCCAAAAGAAAAAAAAAATGAATGAAATAAAAAATGAAAAAAAGAAAGGGAAAAAATGAAGCACAAAAAGAAATAAAAAAAATAGAGGAAAAAATAAAAGAAAGATAAAAATATAAAATAACATAAAAGAAAAAGAAAAATAAATTGAATCTATAAACATGAATTAGGGAAAAAGAAAAAGAAAAAACAAAATAAAGAAAAGAAAAAATACCAAGAAAAAACAAATAGGAAAACAAAAAAAATAAAACTATACAACAACGGGCAGGAAGGAAAATGAAAAGATAAAGAAAAATAAAATAAAATAAGAAAAAGAAAAAAGAAAAAGAAATAAATAAAAAGAAAAAGAAAAAGAAAAAGAGAAGAAAACTAACAGCAACGATCGGGAGGGAAAAGTAAAAGAAACATAAAAAGAAAGAAAAGAAGAAGAAAAGAAAAGGAAAGAAAAAAGAAAAAAAAAAGAAACGTACGTACCTGATAAGCCGTCGCGCGCGCGGAAGTCATTGGGCGGGAATCGTCGGACGGGGTCTCCGGTCCGAACGTTCGGACCGGAAGATTTCTGGGACTGCGGTGCCGCGCGGTGGAGTAAAAAAAAATCCACGAGGGTGAAGGGCTTGTTTAGTTTCAAATTTTTTTTTTAAAAATCACACTTTCGCTTGTATTTGATAAATATTGTCCAATCATGGACTAACTAGGCTCAAAAGATTCGTCTCGTCAATTTCGACAAAACTGTGCAATTAATTTTTATTTTCGTCTATATTTAATACTTCATGTATATGTCTAAAGATTCGATGTGACGGAGAATCTGAAAAATTTTACAAAATTTTTTAGAGCTAAACAAGGCCGAAGCCGTGAAGGCACGCTCGGTTTTCTCCCAGAAATCACGGTTTGGCGCCCCGGACGGTTGTCCTACCATGCAATTCGGCTGTTGCCCAGCCCGGACGAAATCACGAACACGAGGCCACCGACCTGATAACCTCTGCGCCTTTGGCTCCTGCAGTCGTTCGATAGGGCAAGTTTCTTGGGGTTTGGTGAGGAAAACGACGAGGGCCCCCAGCTTTCGGGCAGACAGGCTTCTGGACGTTTGAAACGTGGGAGCCGTTCCCGCGACCGTGCGCAAAATGACACAGCGGTAGGTTTGTCAGCGTACTGCTTTTGCTGTTCTTGAGGCGCAGTTAAGCAGCTATCTGCTTGTCTTGTTCTGTGTCGTCTTTGGGCAAACTTGCAGTCATTCCCCTAGTAGTAGTACAGCTCAGTGGCCTTTAGCTAGGGTAAAGCTCCAAAATCACCTCCCTGGCTCTTTCAAATTAATGTGAAAGAGAGATGATTTTGGAGCAAAGAGAGTGTCCTCCGAATTGGTTCAGTACAAGCATTTTTGGTTCATGGTTCTCGAAAAAGAAAAGGGAACAGTTTGGTGCATGGATTGCCAAAAGGAATTGGACACCTAGCTAGTAAGACACCACCAATGACCAACGTAAGCACGTAATACTAGAACTGACCCAATAAAAAAATTAGATGATATAGATGGTGAAATTTTAGAACACTACTAGACACATAATGGAAAACACATTTACTTTTATACTATGACACCTCTCATCATCTTTCCTATATCTAGAAGGGGTTCTCTAATGTTGTGGTCTCATTAGCAACCTTAGAAATTTACTTAGGTTCGGACGACATGCACATGAAGACTAAGCGACATATACTTAGAGAGTGAATGTGATCCATGCAAGAAAAGGAGATAAGAATGAAAGCGACGTGTCCTGAGAACTAAGAAGAGAAAAGCATGGTAGAGACCACTAGTGGAAATGATTTTGGTGGGTTCTATGTGTGAATCGTACCCTAAGTCGCTTTCAGCCTTAGCTTTTTCCCTCACACACATCACACATACTTATTATCTGTGTCTTGTTTAGTTCACCTAAAAAACTAAAAACTTTTCAAGATTTCTCGTCATATCAATTTTTACGGCACATGCATAAAGCATTAAATACAGTCAAAAACAAAAACTAATTACACATTTTTTTTTGTAAATCGCGAGATGAATCTTTTGAGCCTAGTTAGTTTATAATTGAACAATATTTGCCACAAACAAACGAAAGTGCTATAGTGGCCGAAAATTTTTCATTTCACCAACTAAACAAAGCCTTGTTCCAATTAGGCTACCACACATGGTGCAAAACAGTTTGGTAAGTTCGCAAAAAAAAAACTATTTCTATTGAGTTGTCCCTTATGTCAAATGGGCTAGGGATGATGCCACTGGCCACGTTGGGGCGAACGTTGAGCGTTGGGCGTCATGGCTCGTCATGGGCGTCTTGGAGCGAGCGTTGGGCATCACGCTCGTATAAAAAGAACTATTTCTAAGAAGGGTTTGCTATTTAATGTCTGCATACCATCTAATAAATTGTAAGTCATTCTAAAAATTTTAAAAAATCAAAGCATTTTAAATTTGATCAAAATTATAGAAAAAATTATAAAAAATTATAAAATCAAATAGATATACTATAAAAATATAACTAATAAAGAATATAATGATACTTTGTGGATATCATAAATATTGTTATCTTATCAAATAAATTTGATTAAACTTGTGATGCTTTGACTCTCAAGAATCTTAAAATAACTTATAATTTAGGATGGAGGGAGTATTGATTACTGAATCGCTAAATGGTTTTACTAGTTTAGATATAAAATTTTGATCCGGCATACCCTACATAAAAATCCTAAGATCCGCCACTGCCTTTAGAATCGGGTCCCCACGGGAAGCGAGGACGGAGGCTTGCATACCATCTCTGGTCTCGTGAACCCGTCGGAAACAACTTTAGCTCCATTTAATTTTCTATAGAAAACAAAATCTATATCATTCCGTACTTTAATGGATGAATTTCTCACAGAGAATCGCGGGCTTGACATCTCGAGCCAGAACCAGAAGGAGTACCAGGTCTAGGCCCAAGAGCGTGAAAGTGAGCGGCCCAGACTCGAAGGTATTCGTCGTGATGCCCGCACAGTGGGAACCTCGTCCTGTCCGATGCCGCAAACTCGACCCACATGACGGACACTTTCCTCCCCGGAGCCAAGGCCTTGTTTAGTTTCCAAAAATTTTTGCAAAACTTTTCAGCCCTTTCACATCGAATCTTTAGACGTATGCATGTAGCATTAAATATAGACAAAAATAAAAAGTAATTATACAGTTTGGTCGGAATTGACGAGACGAATCTTTTGAGCCTAGTTAGTCCATGATTAGACAATATTTGTCAAATACAAACAAAATTGGTACTCTTCACATTTTGCAAAATATTTTGGAACTAAACAAGGCCCAAGATGGGCTTGGCCGGATTGTCCCATGGACTCGTGTCCAACAAGAACTCGCTTGACACGCTGATCAGTGATCACCAGGTGTGCTTGACCTGCTAAAAAAAATTGTGCTTGACGTCAATGGACAGAGGATGTGCTCCCGTTCTGCAGCTGTATAGAAGGTTTCTTCCTCTAAACCGTGGCAGCAACCAAAGCATAGGTGGTCTGAATGATGTTAGGCTGTCTATCATTAGCCATCAATCACGACTCAAATCACAGATAAACCAAAATATTACTCAAATTTGACGCAATTGCACATGTGCGCGCCTTCCTTTGGCTATGGAGGAAGGCAACGACGACGCGAAGCACAGAGTTCTCCGTCAGTGCGTTCTCGGTCCTGCCTCTCTTTTCCCAGCAGCTCTCTGCTTCAGGAAAGGACTTGTCTTTTCCTTTCCTGCTACTCGGTTGCCCTCGCCCTCAGCAATCTGAGAAAATTCTGCGTTTTCATTTCATGATTTCATCCAGGGCCTTGTTTAGGCCTCGTTTAGTTCCATTTTTTTTTAAAATAGGAATAGTAGCACTTTCGTTTGTATTTGACAAATATTGTCCAATCATTAACTAACTAGGCTCAAAAGATTCGTCTCGTCAATTCTGACCAAACTGTGCAATTAGTTTTTATTTTTATCTATATTTAATACTCCATGCAAGTGTCTAAAGATTTGATGTGACGAGGAATCTGATAAATTTTGCAAAATTTTTTGGGAACTAAACAAGGCCAGTTCACCCTGAAAACCAAAAAGTTTTCAAGATTCCCTGTCACACCGAATCTTTCAACATATACATGAAGCATTAAATATAGACGAAAATAAAAACTAATTACACAGTTTACCTGTAAATCGCGAGACGAATCTTTTGATCCTAGTTAGTTCATAATTGGACAATATTTGCCACAAACAAATGAACGTGCTACAGTAGCGAAATCCAAAATTTTTTCACATCTAAACAAGTCCGAAGCTGGTTTGTCGTGGTTTCAGATTTATATCCATACACGCCAGCTCGTTTTGCGAGCGGGGTGATCTAGGTGCTAGTCTGCTAGAAGCCAATATGCATGAAATGCATCCGTGAAGAAAAGAAAACTCTTTCGCACTGGCTGCCTTGATGTTATCGGAAATTCTTTCCCGTGAACTGTACGTAATCGGTAAAAAGCAGACGGGAACGGAGACGGCAACGCGGTCACTGGTCACTGGTCAGCCATGACGCGGCGGCGGCGGCTGGCCTTCCGCGTGGAATTACTTGCTCCACACATCTTCCTCGATCGGCAGGCTATAACACGGGAAATTTTCTCCGGCCCATGCACAACCGCTGGAAAGTCCCAAGTCCTAACTCGAGTCCACTTATCCACAGTCTAACATGCTTTTTTAGTTTTTTTTTCTCTTATGATGAGGGGGGTTGGCCAACATGATTGGCAGAACGGCACCGAGCTCACGGGCTAAACTTCACCATCCAATCCATAGACAAAAGGTGCTTTTGACATCAAATCCACCTGTCGTCCGCTTAATAGTTATTGTAAATACGTACAGGAACTTTTTATGGTATGTTTATGTCATTGGGTCCCGGACCTTAAAAACGTTACTTCTGTATGTCATTAAACTTATCAAATGGTGCCTACTGACTACATGTCCGTACGTATTATACATATGTCACTGTGTCAGTCACACCTTAGCAATTAGGAAACGGAAACATGACCCATATTCTTGTTCTAATGTTTCACGTTTCGAAAATATTTGTGTTCTAAAAACACAAATATTCTCATTCTCACATTATAAAATGATATTCCAAGTACGTATTATCCATATATCACTGTGTCAACACCTTAGCAGTCTGGAAACGGAAACATGACCCACGTTCTTGTTCTCATGTTTCACGTTTCGAAAACACAAATGTTCTCATTCTCACATTATAAAATGATATTCCAAGTTTTTCTGGTTCCGGGACGAAAACATGGCTTCTATAGTCAACACCTTGCTACTACCTACGTGTCAAGCTAAGGCTAGTATAAACAATGATCCATTAGGTCCATATATTATCAACAATAAAGTCACATCCCACCATTCGCCTTTACCCGCACTAGGCCTCTCATCCCTGGCCATGGTCGACAGTAAGGAAGCGTCACCAAGCGGTAAGCGCCATCGAAAGCTAGAGAGAGAACATGCAAGGAGAGGAGAGAAACACGGTGTGGATAACATATGGATCCTACATATTAATAATATTCACATCAACATGACATATAGACAGTTAGAGTAAGGCAAATAATAAAGCCAAGGTGTTTAGCTATTAGCCAAGTTAGAAGAGCCAAGTTATACAATAATAGTCTCTTATTTGTCTATAAGAATTTTTTTATAGTTAGTTTTGCCCATGCCTCACCTTTTCTTTCCTAATCCTCCTCATATTCACTTAGTGTATGGACTTGTGCCTAGCTTGTTGCTTGCATGAGTATCAAACTTTCCTTCTCTCTCTCTCTCTCTCTCTCTCTCTCTCTCTCCTCCAGCATTTGCTTTGGCTATAAGCCAATTATTGTACCTTCTCTAGGTGCCGACATGGGTAATATGGACATGCAATGTATGATTGGATAAGTTTAAATCTTGTTTGGTTGAGCTATATGGCTTCTGGAAAAAGGCTATTGTGAACTATGGATTGTGGAAAAAACTATTGAACTAAGAGTTGTGTGAAAAAACAAAAAATGTTTGGTTAGAGCAGCTATGAAATACATGTAATACTCTTGATGGATAAAGTTCTTAGGATACAGAAATGACAATAATAAAGTTGTTAGGATCGGATCCAAAGATTCAGAGCTCCAACATATGAAGGTGTAAAGATTCTCTTAAGAAACCCCAAAAATGATGAGACGGATCGGTACTGCACTGAAGCAGGGGAATGTGGAATGTCTCAATCCGCAGTTCGTATATATTAGACCGCCGATATCCTTTCCACCCGACGTGCCGGCAACGACGAAAGAAGTTGCAGGATTCCTCCATCCATCACCTTCCACCGTGCTGATGCCGACCCTCCCCAGACTCTTCCTTTTTTTTTTTTCTTTTTGGGTAATGATTAATGACCTTCCCCACACACCCAGCCACACACTAGTTGTAGTTGATCTCGACCAAAAAAAAAAAGAACACGGGCGTCCGGGGGAGGCGGCGTTTGGAACCTTCGGTAGCGCCCTGTCACCGCATCGGTTGCCCCCCACATGAACCTGCCGCAACTTGCAAGGAGGAGCAAGTCGATTAGCTTACGCTTCCCCATTTACCGCCCGGTCTAAGCAACGCTATTGAGGTGGTACACGACGATCTCCGTCGTCCACCGCGCATCCAAGGAGCTTGGGAGAAACACGCAAAAAGCTGGAAGCAGCGCGTGCGCAGAGCCCTGGATTGGAACGCCGTCTTCCAATCTTGACGAATCATGGGCCACATGAGAGCGACCATCGGCTTCACTGGATGGGTGCCCGCCGAGCCAACTTCACTCACGTGCCGTATGAAAATGGGCTAACGACTTATATATATATCATCAGCAAATAAAAAGCGTCCACGCAGACGTGGAAGCTTAATTAGCTTGGTGTAGGCGGGTAGTACGTACGTAGGAGTACGTGCTTTGCTTGCAAGATGAAGAGGCAGTGGAGCCACCCGTCGGTCGTGCTCCCGCTGCTCGTCGTCGTCTTCCTGCTCCTCACGTTCCGGTGCTCCCTGCGCCAGCACGCGCAGCAGGCTTTTTCTAGCCGCCGCGGCGCCGCCGCCGACGACGACGCGGGAAGATACGCCGTCGACGCCAAACTCGCGGAGCTCGCGGCCGTGGACCCGGCCGCGTCGGCGGTGCTACGGGCCGCCGAGACGCTGCTGGAGAGGAACCTGACGTGGGCGAGGGCTCCCCCGGAGCGCCGGGACGCCGCGGTGCGCGGCCTCCGCGACTGGCTCGGCAGGCAGCGGTTCGAGCCCCAGGTGATGGCCCAGCTCCTGGACCTCATCAAGCGCCCCATCGACCGGTACGCGTACGCCGGGGAGACGGGCGGCGACGACGTGCCGGTGCGGCCGTACGCGTCGTGCGCCGTGGTGGGCAACAGCGGCATCCTGCTGGCGCGGGAGCACGGCGCGCTCATCGACGGCCACGACCTGGTGATCCGGCTCAACAACGCGCCCGCGGGCGCCGGCAGGTACGCGCGCCACGTCGGCTCCAAGACCGGCCTCGCGTTCCTCAACAGCAACGTGCTGAGCGGGTGCGTGGGCGCGCCGCGCCTGGCCGGCCGGCTTGGCGGCTGCCGTTACTGCCGCCTCGCCTACGGCGACCGCGTGCCCATCCTCACCTACATGTGCAACGCGGCGCACTTCGCGGAGCACGCGGTGTGCAACGCCGACGACGGCGGTGCCGCGGCGCCGGTGATCGTGACGGACCCGCGGCTGGACGCGCTGTGCGCGCGGATCGTCAAGTACTACTCGCTGCGGCGGTTCGTGCGCGAGACGGGGCGGCCCGCCGAGGAGTGGGGCACGCGGCACGAGGAGGGCATGTTCCACTACTCGTCGGGGATGCAGGCCGTGGTGGCCGCGGCGGGCGTGTGCGGGCGGGTGTCCGTGTTCGGGTTCGGCAAGGAGCCCGGCGCGCGGCACCACTACCACACGCTGCAGCGCGGGGAGCTGGACCTGCACGACTACGAGGCCGAGTACGAGTTCTACCGGGACCTCGAGGAGCGGCCGGAGACCATACCCTTCCTGCGGGACTCCGGCTTCAGGCTGCCGCCGGTCGTGGTCTACCGCTGACCGACCATCGATTCAGATCAACGGCCGTGTCAGTCAGTGCCAACGTACATAGTCCATTGGTTTGACACAAATTTTTGCTACTCAATCAATCAAAACGCGTTGTACAAAAGCGCAAGATGGAACCCAAATCTGAATTTCATCACTGGAAAAGGAAAGACGCATGCTCTCAAGTCGCTAGCTCTTGCAATCTTGCTCAGGTCGTTACCGGAACCGGTCGTGAACTGAATACTATGCCCTATGATTGACGAGAAACAAGCCTCCAAAGTCCGGCAGGTGTCACCGTGTCATGCTCGATTGGTTTGACTGGGGTCTACATTTTTTTTTAATAGCAGAACTGGTGGTCTACAATAGAGCTGGGAGCCCAGAACTCTGGGCGGTGCCATTTAAGGGCGAGTCGTGGCCCGATTTTTTGGCACGACCTAAAACATGGCATGTCATGAAATATTTTGGGTCGTGCTTGTACGACATAAACATGAGGGTTGTGTCATGCCCATAATCTCGGCACAGCGAGTTACATGGCTTGGCCCACATTTTGGCTCATGTTTGGGCCGGCACGGCACGAAAATTACACATAAACAATTGTACAAAAATAATTCTTGAATAGATTGCAAAAATAATGAAACCTTTTATTAAAATAGTACACACAAAATATATATTTTTTATATCACAAGTGAAAAAAGAAAACTAGCAGATGAATTTTGAGAGCCGTGCTTGGGCTAGCACGACCCAAAAACGTGCCAGCGTGCCATAGGCCGTGCTTGAGCCAAAAAAAAATTACTGTACCGATATGCCTCACATGCCTAGAGAGCATTAGAAGAGGGTCATGCCGCGCTGGCCCAGAGTTGCTCAGCCAAGTGTCACAGCCCGCTCTCGACTGAGCACAAAAAGTGCCAAAGTGGATCGGCAAGGTCGTTGGAGCTCAGTCCCCAAATGCCCCGTGTGCGGCCCATAAGAAATTGAATTCGCTTCTGCTATGGGCGAAAATATGAGGTTTAGGGCCGAGATGTAGTTTTAGTAAACTGTGGTGGTTTTTATATATGATAAGCCAAAATATACAAAACAATGGTCAAAAAAAGAGATCACAGGTGCTAAAACTCCAAAATACTATAATTTTGACAAAACCATAATTGGTAAATCAATGAGTTTTTCAAGTGGCTAAACAAGTTGAGAGTATATTTGTTGGGTTTGTCCATTAGTTTTCAAAATACCAATCCTAAAATATAGAAGATAATTTTGCAGCAAGATTCCTGGATATTTTCAGATCACAATATTTGCTTTTATACTTTCTTTCTCTCTTGTATATTTCTATTGAGAATCATGTCTTGCTCGTTATTCTTCTCTATGTCATTTCATATCATTGGCCGATCGACGTGCAGATATTTCGCCATGACTAGATCAATTTTCCCAAGTGTAGAATGATTGTTAGGGAGTTATTGGACAGCAGTTTTTTTTCACTCTTCTTTAAAATCAAGATTGGAAGTGGGTTCTGTAAACTCTTGGATAATTTAAGATGCTTTTAGTATTGGGCTAAAGTGATCAGAAATGGCGACCAAAGGGTTTGAATGGAAGCCTCAAAATTTTTTAAAATATTTGGCCACTGTCCCTAGTTCAACCCTCAAAAGCAATACACACTCAAGTGAAGCAAAAAAGGGTGTGAGATACACGAGCTAACTAGTAGCTAAATAACTCAGCCGAAGTCTTAGGCACAACGGAGAAAGCTCGGACACCGAAGAGATCAAACCTTCCGAGAGTGAGAGGAAACAACTTTCTCTGCACAGTCTCGAACTGTCTGTGTGGGAGGTTCGGACTGTCCACATGGGAGGCCTGGACTGTCTAGGGTTGAGGGTCAGATTGTCTGACGTTCAACTGGCAGAAACCGAATAATGGAACAACAACGAGAAAAATAGTTTTGTCTGATGCTGAAACTTGATCGTCGGACTGTCTAGGAATTATAGCCGAACTAACCGCTGTCCACTATAGCAAAGAAACTGAGAGAAGAAAGAATTGACTGGGGTTGGTGGACTGTCTGTGACTTAACCTCGGACTGTCCAAAGTTCAGAAGATAGAAACCCGACAGGTGGTGCAAGTTCTATTTGTGCCAAACCCCAATTGGTAGACTGTTCGCGGTTCAGGCTCGGACTATCTGCAAATCACGCGGAGAATAGAAAACAAGTGATTTTCCCGATCTGCGACCAAATCAACACCAACTGCCACCAAACTTTGTGAGCATGATCACAAGGCAGTAGGGGAGCTACCTCTAAGAGATCATAACCCTATTTAAAGTCAAACCACAAGAAATCAAAAAGGAATGAAAAAAGAGGGGCTCTTGAACCCTTGACAAGAAATCAACCCGATCTGCGAGCTCGTGAGGAATTTATTGATTTCCTTTCGTGGAAAGGTTCAACTCACCTTATAGCTCAAGCCAACAAAAAAGAATCAAAATAGTTCCAAAATGACGGATCAAGCTTAGAACGAGAGGGATAAGGGAAAGAACGCGAAGAACACAAACACAATAAAAAACATGATTTGCTGCCAAATCTCGGAGGGCACAAGGACGATTCAGGACCTCCTTTCCCAACCAAAATCTCGGTTCTTACAATTTCTTCACAAGTGAACCTCTCTCAAGAACACTTGGATGAAGGAAAACCTAGGGTAGGGAGAAAATGAAAAATGGGAGAGGTAAGAGAGATGAAGGCTCCCTCATCCTATATAATAGGGCTATTATACGATTCTAGTTTTGCTCTCAGATATTTTGAGTTAAACCACATAACCTGATGGCGTTATGGTCCAACCTAGGTAATCTTCATCCAACGGCCACCACGTCCTTCATGAGATATCTTCACCGCGACGCGAACTCCTCGATGTTGCCGCAAGCACATACTCAATATGCATCCCATGGCACTCAACACGTGCCACCGCCATATTTTTCAAAATTGAACCACTTGCTCTTACTAGTCCTCTTCTTGAAAATTCTCCAATCCCCTATGAGCTCACCCTATCGTGATTGCCTCTTCACTCTAGAGAGCGTAGATGAGGTCATTGTCGCTGAAGCAATGCACGACGGGGAGGTTCTTTCGTGGGCGTGAAATGCTACGCTGATGCGATAGAGGGAGAGGGCAGAGGAACAGGAGGGGATGTGGAGGGAGCTCTAATTTAATTTTTATCTCCATCTAGGAAACCAAATATTGAACCCCTTTAAACATGTAAATTTGGATTTGCTTCCCTCCTACTTATAAGTTGTTTGGGATAGATTTTTCTCCTTTGTAGGGACATGTCAGTGGACACTACATTTCCAAATAGGTCTAGGAGAGAGAAGGGGGGAGAAGATAAGAGAGAGAGAGAGAGAGGAGATAGTTTGGCAGCTAAGGTTTGCAAATGAGACTAGGAGGGAGAGACCCCTTGCCCTCATGCTCTTGGCACTATATATAGGCAACGACAATTTATAGATGACCCCTCGATGATGGTGAATTTGATAAATCACTACACTAACCTCTATTGGACCTCTTCAAAGTGGGAGTTGACCCATATACCATATGGGCTTTCCCCAACATATACTAAGTCCTACTATTTCTCTACTTGTCAGACAAGTCTTCCTAGATGATACCAGGATCTATATCCCCAACAAACATTTTGTACAAACAAAAGAAAACACTTATGTCTGCAATATTTTTCTCTCGAAGCTGACCATCATTTTTACATACCATTATTTTCTCCTGAATAGGTACAGGAGCATTTGTACTCCCTCATTTTACGATTGTAACTCACCCTAGGCATTCGGTACTTCGGTTCGGTTTGGTACTTCGGTTCTCATGGAAATTCAGTTCCTTGAAAAATAGGTACCGATCGGTTCCTTCTAAAAATCGGTATCGAGAAAATTCGATTTCGGTACTTTCGGTTCGGTTTCGGTACTTACCAAAAAATACTGAAGTGATCCCATAAACATGTAATAGCAGGATTAAAAGCTAATTTTAACATAATTTGAAAATGATTTCATAGAGAATAATAGTGCAAAATACATACATATGCAAGTCCACAAAATTATATGAGTAGAGTACCATATATACAAAATATAATAGGCTAAAATAGTGCTATTAATAATATAACTACACTCAAACTCATCACGTTTTGGTAAATTCGGTTCCCCGAGGTATAGTATCGAATTTACCTCGGTAAATTCGGTTCCTAAAAATCAGGAACCGAACAAGGTACCGAAAAATTTGGTTTCGGTACTTTCGGTTCGGTTCTTAGTATTTTCAGTTTGGTTCTCGGTATCTTGTGCCCAGGGTGAATTGTAACAAACAAATTGTATACAACGCTTTTGTTCTATTCTTATAAAGTTGAATTTATCCAAGGGCAAGAACAAACAAATTGTATACAACGCTTTTGCTCTATTCTTATAAAGTTGAATTTATCCAAGAGCAATGTCCTACATTTAGGAAAAATATATTTCACTTTCATAAGAAAAATATTATAGGATTATGAGAATATTATTCCATGTTTAGAAGAATAAAGTTATAGGTTTAGGCGGATGGTATTCCATAATATTCATAGCCATTATTAGAAAATGAAAAATATTTCATGCATAATGGTAGCAATTAAATTATACCACAAATGTCGCATAGATACCAAGCAAATGAATTAAAATGCACCATAGAAGATCTTATGGGAACAATAAAAAAATACATTTAGAACATCACCAACATAGTACATGAACAACCAGAAAATACATCATGAACATCTCACAGGTATTATAGGATCATTGAAAAAACATGTATGGACAAATGGATACTTTCAAAAAAAAGAGAATCCAACATATAACATCTCAAGAATATATTATGAAAACAATACAAGATACATCATGAATACTCTAGTAGTAATTCAGGATACCGATCGTAAATACTATGGGAACAATTGTATTATATTATATAAGAAAATAGTTCAAGTGAAAATCACTAAAAGATCTTGGATCAAGAAAAAGATACATTGAAATAAAAAAAGAAAAGGAAAATCATGTGTTATAGGGAAAAAAGAGCATGCATGGATATTTACGCGAACAACATAAAATACACCATAGAACATCTCATGTGTATTGTGTAGATAATAAGCATGGAACATCCAATATAGTTATATTAATAACCCAAAATACATGGTCGAATATCTCAAGGGCACTATAGAAACTTTGCAAAATACACCATGAATGGATATCAATACTATGAGAAACAATCTAGAGTACTTGATGGAACATCTCAAGATCACTATAAGAACAACATAGGACATCTCATGCAACAGAAAAAATAAAAATAAAAAATCATCAAGAAAATTTTTAATTAGACTAAAATAAAAAAATAAAATTGGAGACTAAAATTATAAAAATAAAAAGGAAAAGTAAAATCAACGTAATAGAGGGAAATAAAAAAATAAAAGAGAAAGATAGGTGCAGTGGAGAAACATATGATCAAGCATATAAATGATATATGAGCTACACTGGAATGGATGGACCAAAATAATGTAATAAGGCTGATGCGGTGGAAAGAGAGGCCCAACAACCACCGAAAACAAAAGGCGTGGGCCAAAATAAAGGTGTAGAAAAAAAAAAGGTCCAGGCTCCTCAGGCCCTACAGCGTTGTGTAATTGTGCTGCTGCGCGAGGCTGCCAAATGGACCCAACCCAACATTGTTATCTTTGTTGCTGATATCTTTGGCCCGCAAAAGGCTCCAGCTCCAATCAAGAACGACTTTTAAAGGTTTCAACTGCTAAAACAACTTTATTTGAAAAATGACTAAACATGTTAAGTTGAAGACTTTAGCTTATTGAAATGTCCAACATTGTTTTCCCCTGAAGCATGCAGTTGCATAATTAGCTAGAAATCTGTGAAAGACAACCATGTGCATCGAGATCGAGAAGACAAGGCTCACGCATCCTATTTGTATGTAGACATTTTTTGATGGAATTGTATGTAGACATTCAAGAATGGAAGTTGTAATATGTGTAACTGCCGGTGAGAGGCTAGGCTACCCTTCCATTTCCAACATCCAGATGTGACGAGATACCCGGCAGAGAACAACAGTGAGAAGAGAACAAGTTAGCAGCTCATCATTTCAGCATGATAACACCTCTCAGGTGCATGGACCATGGAGAGCCTGTCTTGCTAGATGCTAGATAATCAGCCCCAGAAACAGGCCTTTCTCCTTTGGCAGCATCCGGCTCTATGGATTCTCGCCAAATTCACGGGCATGGGGACCCAACACATGCCAGCGGATTCCAAATTCAGACTGTGAAACGCTAATGCGGCAACATGGATTTTGGAATTTATTGCCAATAAGGGGGACTCCAGGTCTCTCTCCATAGAATTCCCAGGTTTCAAGCTTAAACTAAGGATTTGTGGAACAGTGTTGTCCTGTAGAACATTAAAAGTCAAAGCCACGTGGGTGATGAGACCTGGAATTTCTTAACTTTCCTCAAGGAATAGGAAATTACTGACACTATCCAAACATCTATGCTGAAAAAAGGTTTGTCATGCACTAGTATTGGTGGGGTTTTTATTTTTTATTTTTATTTTTGTCTATTCCCTATAGAACAGCAAATTCTACAGTCTCTAGCGCGATTCAGAAGTACTACAGTAACAACTACGTGAACATAAATACAAGAGATGAAGATACTCGAGACTTTTTTCAGCACAAAATAATTTTAAGAGCAGTTCTCATTTCTCATACATAGAGCAATTGCTACCTACAGATTCGGTATCGTCAATGGCGTTTCTGGCCACAGAGAACAAATTCCGAGATCCTCCGTGGCTTCTTCTACTAGTTCCTCCAGCACCTTCCCTGCAATCTGCTCCATGATTTCATCCAATTCCCATCTCATGGACTTCACCCAACCTCTTCCTTCCACCTCCTGCTGCATGATTCTTTCCAGTATTGATCCAGCGTCGTCGTTCTCATTTACCGCAAACTTTCCTAGTCCATAGAGCCAGTCCCTCATATGCTGTGGTACTTCTTCCACCAAAGCTTGAGGAAGGGTCTCCTTCCAGGCCATTGAGTGCGCTTGCCTCCAGGGGTAGGCAGATAGTAAGGTGTCATGGCCAATCTCAACTAATGCCATATTCACATAATCAAAAAGAAGCTTTTGGTTCGACCTTCGCTCCCTTGACTTAGCAGCCTCCTCCTTCCGGTCCAATAATTTGTCACACAATGCAGGGTCTAGAGGGCAATCAGGCAAGTACCAACCTGTGAAGACCATACCCAACTCCAGATCACCTAACCCAGCAGATGATACAATCTTTTGTACAAAGGCAACACATTCAAGTTCATCATTGTCCATGCTTGAGAGAGGGGTTAAGTTTGTCAAATCAAGTAAAGGTGAAGTTGAGCTCATATCCTCCCATGATAATGAGCGTGTGATAGATTCAATTGCATCAGATCGTAAGGCAATTCCTATGGTATGTTAAAGAAGTAGTTAGTATAAAAACAAGGAAGCAATAGTAAACGCACAAGTCAAAAGAGGGAGCAAGACTTACTCTCATTGCTACAAGGAATGCTTCTTGATGATTCAGATTCATTAATGTTGCTATCTTCAAATGATACATCAAGAACTGAAGTAGGACTAGGCTTATCACAGCTACCATTCAGACCACCTGATCTCAGTACATCAAGATGTTCGCTTGGACAGGCGGAAGAAATAGGTACTTCAATAGAAACAATATCCTGCAGCATGTCTCATCGTCAGTTTACTGAGGATAACAAAAGTAGAGGAAAAAAATAGTCACAGAAAATTATAGCAGAAATGATCAAAGCAACAAGAAAAAAGAACAGTAAGGGCATAGCCAAATAATTTGAGTTAAGTGCTTACTTTTGAAGAACATATTGTTTGAGTAGTAGAACTATCAGCTTTGTCCTCACAAAATGGCATAGCACCAATATCATGACCACCCTGTGGTTTCATGCTGCCAAAACAAGTGACTTCAACTTTCCCATCAGAGCTAGAAGATAGGATGATTTTCTCTTTTGACTGCCTTTTACTTTTAGGGAAGAAAAAACTCGAAACTATCCCTTTGAATGATGACTTAGCTTTATCTGACCTTGTAGCCAAGTTTGGTGTTTTACAGCCTTCACAATTGGATGATGGGGCATTTGGTGCTATGTTATCAAACATGGACGATGACACTGGGACAGATTTTGATCTTGCTAAAGTCTTTGGAGAGCTCTGACCATCTCCTTCATTCTCTCTAAGAGCAGTTATACACGTAGCCTGCAGGGTCATCTCATTCTCTGCATCACATGGCCGACCACTTGAAACAGAACCCATACCACCAACTTCTTTCTTGACTCCTCGAAGGGAAAGCATTTCTCCCAAAGTGCTTGAGCTTCTTGGTAATTGCACCTTTTCTTGGTTGATCTCATTATATGCTACTGACGCCCATCTTTCTGAAAGCCGTTTTTTGGCTTCCCTTATCACAGATGACTCAGGTGACCGTGATGTTCTGCTAAAAGTTGAGCCTGAGTAAGGACTGTTGTATCTTTTGAAGTGATCCCATGAATGCCGCGACACTGGGCTAACAATCTCCGAGTCACTTAGGTTACCATCTTCTTCATCAATGTAGTCAACTTCTGATCTGCTGAAAGAACTTTCATCTCCACCATAGCCATTTGAGTATACAGAAGATAATAAAGACTCATCCCGCCGATGTAGACCATCTGGCAGGTAATTGTCATCTTCTAAACCTCCATAAAAACCTATCTGCTCAGTCAACTGAGCTGGGGCTGCTTGGGGTGTTAGCCTGGCCATTGTTCTACTAGGCTTGCCAGGACTAGGCTTCAGGACCACTATCCTAGTTGGCTGGGATAAATTAACTTCTTCTGAATGAGATCTCCGGTGTGTCCTCCGCATCACGTGTTCATTTTCTTCATTTATTCTGTGTGTTCTGATTTCCCTTCTGTATTCACTCTCAACAAGTTTAGTTGGTTTCAGCACAGTAATACGCTTTGTCTGAGGTGGTGACGGGCTTCTGTGAAGTCCAGCTAGCTGCTTTGAGAAAGTAGAGTTTGGCTCCTCAAGAAACTTAAGAAACAAATCTCTATTAGAACTTAGAATCTCAACAGCTTCTTGAAATTCCTTTGAATGGAGGAGTTTCTCATTTGTAGCAAGACGCTTTGCTTCCATGAACTTCTGACGAACAATTTCCATCCTTATGTCCCTCTTGCTCCTGGAAGACATTTCCCTAGGAAAAGTTTGGTCCTGAAGATGGTATGTTCTCAATGGTTCTTCACTGACTTCATAAACATCCTTAAATTCAACTGTTTCGTTGGGACCTATGTGTTTGTCACATGTTGTCATACTGGAATGGTACTGCTCTTGATGTTGATGGAGATTGTTTGTTTCGACTAAATTGCCATTTAAATGTCTTTTCTTCACATTTCTTTTAGGAAAATGTAATGTTGGCTCTTGGCCAGGTAGATCTTCTTCAAGTCCCATTAATCTGGCAACCACACTTGGTGACTTCTTTGCCTCCAATTCCTTGGACATCTCCTTTTCTAATGCCACATTCAATGGAGATGCATTTGATTTATTTCTTGATGAGCTCCAGTTACTAGCTCCCTGCACCAATATTCTTATTATTAGAACACAAAAAATGTATCACTTCAATGATATTTAGTAGGCTCTCGCCGTTATATTTAATAGAAAAAAATACCTAAAGAAAATGTTAGTATAAATCAGGGCAGATACGACATGTCACTTACTACTTTATCATCGGCATAGACTTTAGCAGAATCAACTGTTCTCTTGACAGCTTGCTTGTTTCTACATGCTGGAGAACCTGAAATATCCAAGCAGAACGTAGAGAAATTTCAGTTCTGATAATCAGTCCTTGCATGGTTCAAAGGAGCAAGAGAACCTCGAATACTTTTAATATAAGAAGGGGAAAAACAAGGAAGAAAAAGACAAGTCAAGCATATCATCTTCTAGATTGAAAAATTGCAAACATGGTGCAAAGGAATCTTGTCCAGAAGAAACAATGCCATCTAGTCCCACACAAAAGAGGACATCGGAAATATTTGTCCCAGGCCAATTGCAAAAGATATCACCAGCACTAAGTAGTACCACTTCTAGAAATGTATTATTTTCCACCAGTAGAGACGATAATTAAAATCAAGTCTTGTAGAGCATTGCATTCAACAGCCTTGCAACAAAAATACAAAGTGGAAGAAACTTATGTACCATCTGTACGAGCTCGATCTGTGAGCACGTTCGTGCTAGACATCCCTGCACTGAGGTCGAATAAGTTGATCATTGCCTTCTTCTGATCATAAACGCGACCTCCAAGCATGGCAACATTTATACATACTCCTGAAAATATTAGTTATGGCAAAAAAGGATATAAGTGCAAGGACATGAAGAAAATGAAACTTTACCAACTACAGTAAGCTTGTACCTGAGATCTATAAAGCCTAGAGAAGTCTAACTGAAAGACAGGAGCATAGACAGTTAGCTGGTACCATCCACTAGCGGAGTGGGTGGATATATAGACAGTTAACCAGAGTCAAGAGCTTTGGGGTGCTCCTAGGTCTTAGCATCAGCATCAATTTTTGAAAATTTTCAAGCCTTAATTTTGAACTCGGGCACGACGTCAGACTCAGAGTATATCGCTGTAGCAAGATGCTGTCCTTTCAGAGAAAACACACATGCCTAAAGCTGGGCTTTTGCAGGCATAGGCCATATACATTGTGCAAGGGGAGCAGAGCACAGTTCATGGCCCTGTTGTTGTTTATAGAAACCAAAGGAAGTTAGCCGGCACGCCCAACGATATGAAACGATGGTGACAGAACAACAGGCAAGATGGAAAAGTGGAATGTAGCAAAGATCAGGTGGTAACATAAAGCCAATGCACCGAGCTGAAAACTAATTAGTACAAATCTATGATTATGATCAAAAGGAATCTTTCAGCACGAAAAGCCTTTTAAAGGTTGCACTTTTGGTGCCAGATACACAGTGGTAAACTAAACTTCACAGCTCAGAGGTGAGAGAAGGCAAAAGGGACACAGCTTTGTGCTCTATGGGATAAGGATATACCAAAGCTCGAGCTAGGATTAAGTTAATCAGAGCTCAGTGGTGAGTAAGACAACTACAGAACGATGCAGTCGACGACAACAACAGAAGGATGCAGTGGCTGGCGACAGTGAGAATAACGAGATACCACTAGTGGCACATTTTTTTAAGACCCAATTTTGTTCTCTGCAAATTTAATCGGTGGAAAGACAGAGAGACGATGATAAAAAGACGAGAAAACGTACAAAACTAGGAAGAATGGAAACCAATGAGACATATGCTCAAGCCCAAACGAATTCTCCGAAAGCAAAAGCAAAAGGAAACCCCTTACCGAAGTCTGCGGTTCTTGCAGAAGAAACACACCATGAACTCGAAGGTTTCCAAGCAGAAACGCTGAAACGCAGCTAAAATAACAGGCCAACTCTATGCAGCAATCGAGAGGCACGAGCACGACTACGAGGACCGCACGGGCAATGCAGGACGGGAGTTCAGAGCCGGCCAACCGCGCGATGCAGAGAGACGCCAGAGGGGGAAGGAATCTTGCAGGTAAATGCTAGTAGCTCGAGCATTTAAACTGCAAAGCCTGCGTCTTTGCCGGGCTGGGGCTGCTCGTCAGAGGAGAGGGCGTCGCGACTGGCCTGCAGCTGCAGGGTGACTGACGGCGGAGGGGACGCGCGTTCGAGCAATAAATTCTCGGGCGCGGGAGCGGAAAGGAACGGGAGCCTGGCAAAGGCGGCGCTTTTACGCCGGCACCGATGGGAATTCGGACCTGGCGAACCATAAACTGCGCTCAGATCTCCAGATTCTCCTTTTGCGCAGAGATTGGACCCCCAAAATTCGCCACTGAACCCACAAGCACCAAATGCAGCAGGCACATCACCGAAACAGGATTAAACCCCAAACAATGCAGCACGCAATCCGCAGTCAAGGCGAAGAATCTAATACTCGGAAGCACAATTTTTTGCGGTGAAAAGTTACCCAAAAAACGGAAGAAAAGATCTGAGGAGGATGGAAAAAAACAAGAAAGGGAGGTTTCCGGCCACCAGTATCTCCCGTATTCCCGGAACAGAGGGAGGCAGAGAGGAGAGTGAGCGACAGAGTAATAACAGGCAGAATTGGGAGGAGCTCACCTGCGGCGAGGAGGGCCGGAGCATTCGCCGGCGCGGGGCGCGACGCGGGACGGAGCAGAGCAGTGGTGAGCGAGCGCTAAGCGACGCGGTGGGAGGTTGGTGTGGAAGGAAGGGGATGGATGGATTGATCGATCTCAGCCCAGCTCCTCTTGTGAACTGTTCCTTGTTGTTTCTTCCCCGCTAGCTTTGCGTTTCGTTCCGCTTTGCTTGGCTTCGGGTGCCCACCACCACCACCACCACCACTCTCACGTCTCCCTTCGTGGCCCGCGTCGCGTACGTGCGTTGCGTTGCGTGCGTGCGTGCGTGCGTGCGGGAAATACCAAACCCGAAAAGTGGTGATGATGGTGGGCGCCGGCTGTGGTTGGATTGGTGGCTCTTGGCTGGATGAAGAAGAGTGCAGGAGAAACTGGACTGGACTGCAATGCAATGCAAGGAAGTGGCACGAATTACGGGGCACTGCACGATCAGGCTTGGCAAACTGCTAATCGTATGGGGGTGAGACTACCGTTGTTTATTCAGTGACTACTACCAAGTTCCCCCCCAAAATGTATCGCGTAACAGTGATTGTGCCTCCGTTTTTTTTTTCAGGGTCTGCTTTTCTCACTAGTTAAAAGGCTAAGGACCTGTTTAGTTTCCTTAGCATTCAAAATTAGCTAGCTAATAGCTAGTAGCTGCTATTTTGTAGCTAGCTAATAATGAGTATGGATCATTTGGATCTACCTGCTAATAGGTGGTTGGATAGTGAGTTGAAGGTGCATATAAACTAGTAGCACCTATTAGCAACTCCAAACCCGCTAATGAAACTAATAGTTAGTAACCCTCAGCTAATAATTAGCGGTTTTATTAGCAGATATGTTTGGATTCACTAATATTAACTTTAGCCACTAATTTTTAGTGCTAATAGATCCAAATAGACCCTAAATCAACTAATAGTTAGCTAGCTATTATTAGGGCACGTTTGATACATTATTACTAGAAATTATCTAGCTAATAGTTATTATCTTTTAGCTAGCTAATTTTTAGTAGAAGACTGTTTGGATCAACCTAAAGGTGCATATAAACTATTAGCACCTATTAGCAACTCCAAAACCGACTAATAGAATTTCTTATAGCTAATAACTAGTAGGTTTATTAAATCCACTAGTATGAATTTAGCTACTGGTTCTTAATGCTAATAGATCCCAACAAGCGTTAGCTATGAACCATTACCTAGCTAAATATTAGCAGCTAATGGGTCTAAATAAGCTTGTTGGAGCCAGAGGGGAGCATTCCATGTCCAAGCCCCCCCCCCCCCCCCCAAACCCAAAGTCCAATATAACCTCATAGGAACCAAAGAAGAAACATTCCACGTAAAAGGGGGTATTGATGTTGCTCATAGAGTATGCCAATGAAGTAATAATATACTAGTTTCCATTGGTTGTATGTACATTTATAACTTATATTTAAGTCTATTATTATAATAGTTAGCTACTAAGAATACTCCATCATTATTAATACATAGTCATTTTCTTCTTTCACAAAGTTTCTTGGAGCTCGTGCATCAACTGACTATAATCTTAGTCAATACCACCGAGACTTCTATTCTCATTTAATAAGGTGACACATCAGATTTTTTTTATGTAGTCCCTTTGTCTAAAAAAAGACGCAATTCTTATTTTTTTGAGTAAAACGATTTAAAGTTTGACCAAATTTATATAAAAGGACTAACATTTATGATATATGATAAGTATCATTAAATTAATTATGAAATCTATTTTTGTAGCGACATAAAAGTTAATACTATTTATTATAAACTTTGTCGAAGTTAAGCTAGCTTCACTTGCACAAATCTCATAATTGCGTCTTTTTGTGGATGGAGGCAGTAGCACAAGAATTACGAGGAGAGAAAGAAGATGAGTTTTATCCATATGAAACCCGACGTGTATGGTTTTCAACACATTAGAAACTACTCCCTCCGTCCATAATTAACTTCACATATAGGATTCAAATGTGAAAGATACTATACATGTGAAATTACAATGCTACCCCTAAAAGTGGGGCTCACATCACTGGCATGGTACAGATGGGATTTTTTGTTTCCTTTCTTCTTCTTCTTCTTCTTCTTCTTCTTCTTCTTCTTCTTCTTCTTCTTCTTCTTCTTCTTTTGCCTCTGCTCAGATGGGACTGAAACGTGTGGACAGGAGCACTCCGGCAAGTTCGCATTTTTTATTTGCACGCCTGTAGTACAGGTTGCAGCCACCAGCAGTCCCAGTCTGGTAGCTTCGGATGCCATCGAGACCTTTTATTTGGAGATTTTTTTTGAACCTCAGATGTGAAGTTAAATGTGGACGGAAGGAGTAGAGTGAAACTGCAGTGAAAGTGGGTTTTTTTCATCTCCATGCCTTTGAAATCAAGTAAAACTCCAATGAAAGCATTTCATCTCATACCACCATGCAACATTTAAATGTATAGGCCTATGAACTTGTGAAACAAATGGAATTAGTATGGCCTTGTTTCATTTTATCACATACAACTATTGAACTATATAAGTTACTCTTGAAAACAGTACAATAAAATCTAGCACTGGGAATGGCCTAGCTTACTTCTCTTCTCTCTCCTTCACTTTAGTATAAAATCCACTTGCAACCATCTATTGTATTTGCTTTCATTGGCTGATCTACTATAATACTCAGGTGTCCTAGGCATTACATCATTTGTTGTCTTTTTGTACTTTAGTACCACAAGAGTTTATTAAGAAACCATGGATTGAAATGCTCAGATGAGAATTATGCTAGTCAATTAGCCAAATAATGTCCCATGATTAGAGCCGTGTATCAATTGATTTAAGAGTTGAAAAATAGTAAAAGGAATAAGGTCTTCTTTGTTTAAGCACAAGAATCTACGAGAGTACCATATCCTAGTTGTGCGGTGATATCTAGATAGTACCATTTCAAATTAGAGGAAGAGATATAAAGTTAGGAAAAAAGGACAAAAAGAGAATTGGACTCATTACCTACCCATTTATTAGTTCTCATCATCCATTTAAGGTCCTATTTAGTGGAACTCTGGCCAACTTTAGCTCTGATTTCTTCGTGTAAAACAAATAGTTGTTGCTCTTCTCTTCTTCTTTTTTTCAAAATGATGAAGTAAGAGTCGGTGAAGGGTTTCACCAGTTCCAGCTTCTCCGCACAATGTAACGAGAAACAAAGATGTCGAGCCATGCCAAATGTATCGTAAACATGATCTCTAGCTCTATCTATCTCTAATACCTACACGCCGTAAGGTTACACATCAAAATAATATGCAGGTTTCAAAGTAGTAGTATAAACTAGGGATTAGGGAAGGAAACGAATTAAAGTCAAACATCTAAATTTTCAGACACGTCACGCGTACGGATTTGCCGGAATGAGAGTGTCATGCATATTAAATCTTTGTTTAGATCTAAAAACTTTTTTAATTTTGACACTGTAGCACTTTTGTTTTTATTTAATAAACATTGTCTAATTATGGAGTAACTAGGCTTAAAAGATTCGTCTCGTGATTTACAGACAAACTGTGCAATTAGTTATCTTTTTTTATCTATATTTAATGTTTCATGCATATGCTGCAAGATTCGATGCGACGGAAAATCTTGTAAAGTTTTAGGTTTTTGGGTGCATCTAAACAAGGCCTAAATAGGGTGCCACATAAGCAAATTTACTGACTTGGCAGGGTCATTAAATAAAAAAGTTTCATTAAATGAGAGTGGAATTTCATCCCTATAAAACTTATATAACTCGGTTTTCTTGATAACTATACCATGAAACTATCAACCGAGACTGGTCTCGGCACCGTGGACCGTGCACATGCGTTTGTTTGCCGGAGTGAAATCCGGACGTGACAGTTTTGGGTTATGCGGACGAGAAGCAGGGCAAATGGAATGACCCATCCAATCAAGCGACGCGATCGATGGCGGTAGGTGGAGCGACTCTGGGATTTTTTTGTTGTGTTGCGTTGTCGTGTCGCCCTCCACTGTAAAGTTGAAAACTGACGGGATAAATCTCATTTCGCTACCGTATGCCGTATTTTCCCGTCTGTTTTCGTTTTTTTGGGATAAACGGAAACGGGACGGGTTAAAACGGGAGCGGGATCGAAAACGGTAGAGCGTTTTTCCGTCCGTATTTGCGGAATCCCGTTTTTTACCGGGATATCCCGTTTTTCATAAAAATGGAAAAGTAGTCTAACATAATCCCTAAGCCCAATATGGCCCAAAATATCTCTTGTCTTATGCGATGTATGAATAATTCATATTTGTGTGAATTGTGATATAAGGACTATGAATATGTTCTTATGCGATATATGTATAATTTATATTTGTGTGAATTGTGATCTATGGACTATGGATATATGGTATTGTATTAATGTGGTCGCTAGTCACTAATCAGTGCATATTTGATATTTGGTATTGCATTTTGGTCTCTGTATTTGCGCTATCATATGCGGCTTACATGTTCCGGTTTAAATTTTCGCTTACCACTCGTTTCCGTCTATTTTTCGATCGTATTTACCTGTTTTCGTATTACCGTTTATCCCGCTACCGTTTTCGCTCCCGGTTGTCCGGCTTCCGCTTCCGTTTTCGTCTAAAAATATGAAAATGAAAACAATAGAGCGATTTTCTTTTCAACCTTACTCCACTCCAAGGATGCAAATCCTCCAATCCTCTTCTTGCGGTTGCGGCTAGCTTGCAGGCAGCAGCAAGCCTAGACAGAACGGAAGAAAACCCCGGCCATGGAATGGAACGGACGGGCCGAAGCTTTCCCGGCCCTCTCTGGGTGACTCTCTCTGCCTCCTGGTCTCTGGCCTCCCTTGCAGTGACCTACCGTGTGCAGCTGTGTAGCGAGTGATCTCGATCGCCTCCTGGTCAATCAATCGGGACGACGACGGCCTCGCATCAGCCACCAGATTCGCCCGTGTCACACTCAGGTTCTTGCCCCGGCCCGCCGATCGGTTCAGCGGACGGTAGGCTCGCTCCCGGGGCACACGGTCGGTCTGTAACTAACGGCAGCTAGCCGCGGCCGCGCGCGGGCTCATCTGAATCTGATGGACGAGGCTGGTGGAGCCTGGAGGGGACCTGCACGATTGTCGATTGGGATGGAAACCTACATACAGCGCGGCACGCATGGCGCGTTGCATCGCGGTACGTGTATGATGATGGAACTGGTATCGGCCCGGGGGCGTGCCGCGTGCTGTGTGCCGTGGCCCGTGTGCCTGAAGAGAGGACCCGGACGGGGGCCTGCCTGCTGGCTGCACGCCTGCACTGCGTACCAGCAGGGGACGCCGAGCCGGCGAGACGACAAGAGCGCAGGGAGGACGCGCTGCCTGCAGCGGGCAGCGGTGCAGTGTAGGGTAAAGATTCCCCTGGCGGTCACATGCCCTCTCCAGCCCACCTCGAACTCGAACTGGGCGGCGGCGGGGCCGCCGGATGGCTGGCGGCTAACGGCTGCAGGCAGCAGGCAGCAGGAGGGAGGCGCCGCTTTCCCGCGCGCGTGTCTGAGCGGGTGTTCCTCCGTCCGATCCCGCTGCTGCGGTGTACGATCGAGCGGAGTCCTTTTTCTTGGAGTTTCATGTTATGCGTTTGTGACTTGTTTAGTTGTGAAATTTTTTTAGATTTCGCTACTGTAGCACTTTTATTTTTATTCGTCTTGTGATTTATAGGTAAACTGTGTAATTAGTTTTTATTTTCATCAATATTTAGTGCTCAATGCATGGGCTGCAAGATTTGATGTGACAGAGAATCTTAAAAAGTTTTTGATTTTTAGGTGAACTAAAAGACCTTGGCATCGTGTCATATATACTGCTGCCATCGTCGTCTCTTCTTTTGACACGAATGGCCGGAGAACGCATAGTACGCACTCCCTCCGTCCATAAAATATTGCAATCGTAGGACCAAAAGGAGGTAACAAGGACCATGTCAAATGACCAAAATACCCCTATAATTAATTTGACATTACACTACACCAAAATTCACGTTCACAATTATTTGGCACTAAAAATTTGCAGCTAGAGTACACGTGTCCATACATAGGCTCAAGTTCTGGCTAGAAGCCTCTAGAAACAGTTGAGAAACAACCAAAGCTTCCCTGTGCCTAATACAAAATTTAAACTGAACCATGCCCAAGTCTTGTGCGTGAGCTGGCAGCGGTCTGGGTGGTGCTGTGGATGTGGGTCCCCCACCATTAGCGTTTTTTTTTTGGAAAATTTTGAACTCTTGGATTGCAAAATTTTATGGACAGAGGGAGTATTCAGCAGTTCTGGTTTGAGAGCCGCCGGGAAGCTAGGGCCGGAACGCCCTACAGTACTCGCTAATGAACCCGGGACGCTTCCAGTTTGAATTTGAACAGTTAATTTTTTATCCATCCTCTTTTCATTCTGGGCCTTGTTTAGTTCCAAAATATTTTGCAAAATCAATACTGTAGCTCTTTCGTTTGTATTTGACAAATATTGTCCAATTATGGACTAACTAGGCTCAAAAGATTCATCTCGTCAATTTCGACCAAACTGTGCAATTAGTTTTTATTTTTGTCTATATTTAATACTTCATGCATGTGTCTAAAGATTCAATGTGACGGGAAATCTGAAAAATTTTGTAAATTATTTTTTGAACTAAACAAGGCCCTGATCTACCGGGAGACCGATATTCCTGCCTAGTAGCCTATGGTCAGTTTCCGAGGCAAAACGTCCAACATTGTCATTTGTCAAAGCGATTGGACCTTTCCTCGTTGTCCTGTCCGGCCTACTGTACAAAATAATTACAGCAGGTCTACCGCTACCGGTCTGAAACTCTGAGAACAAACGTTGACGAAGCCAGCACCCAACAGCCACATGTGACGAGGGGCCGTGTTCGTCAAAAATACTATAGTGGTGGTGTACGAGACAGACGATTTGTTGCCACTGTGTCGTCGTTCTGACTTCTGACTTGTGAGTAGTACTGGAGTAGTTCTTTATTATAATTATTTTTTTAAGATAACAAACATCCGAGTAGGAGTACTAGTAGTCGACTCTTTGGAGTAGGGCTTGAGTGCCTGACGGCCTGGGCTGTGACGTCCAAAGAGTCAACTGTTGGAATGCGGAATCGAGAACGGTAATGATTGAGGACGGGCGTCCGTCCACGCCGGACGGACCGCGCGCCCACTCTGCCCCTTTTTTTTCTGCTGAACGTGCTCCATCCGCATGCGGTGCATTCTTATCGACTCGACTCTACTCTTCCTCTTAAAATAACAGCCGCTGCCTTTCTTCCTCGAACTCCAGAGGATTCAACCTAGCCTGGTGCGATGCCCTCTCCCACACTCTGCCCACGCATGTTGCCCTTCCACCCTCGCTGATGCGTGCGATGCCCTTCCCCACCCCAAGCGCGGCTTCCTCCAACCCCCAACGAGTCAATGCGCGGTGTCCTTCCCTCGCCCCAGTGTCTCCCTTGCCGTCCTCCCTCTCCCCCAGCACCCTCCCCTAGCACAACATCCTCCCCTGGCGTGGCATCCTCTCCCACCAGAAGCCGCTGAACCTAGCGCGGCACTCTTCCCCACCCTCGCTCGGCATCCTCCCTAGTCCTGGTGGCATCATCTCACACTCTGTGACCCGAGCTCCCCCTATCCTGGTGGCCATGGTGCTCCCCACGTCAAGCGCTCTCTCTCTCTCTCTCTCCATGTTGCAATTCTATGTTTCAATTGTTTCAATCGCTTTAGAGACATGTTGAAGTTGAATCATACGGATGTTGCAAAAGTAGATCGGGGGATGTTGCACTTGTTGCATATGTTGCAATCGTTTAAGAGTCATGTTGCAGTAGTATGTTTCGAGTGTTTCAGATATTTCAGCAGTAATGTTTCATTTGTGTTTTCCGAATGCATGTTGCAATTGTGTTTATTTGATATTGCAGATGTTCTACACATATGTTTGCATGTGTTCTATTCGAATGTTGCATATGGTAGCAATGGATTTTCAAGTGTGTTTCAGGTGTGTTTTCTAAGTGTTTCATAAGCGTGTTTCAAGTGTTTCAACTACTTTTAGGCTATGTTGCAACTATTAAGTTTGGATGTTTCAAAATTAGATCGGTTTCTTCTTCCACCTTGTGCTGCGTCATCTCTTCTGGAGCCGGCAGGGCATCCGTACGGACGAGGGATGGGCGATGGACGCGATGAGCGAGCCGGCAGGGCATCTGTACGGAACGAGGGATGAGCGGTGGACGCAATGGATGAGCCAACATGGCGTCCTTACAGATAAGGGATGGGCGGTGGGTGCGATGGGCGAGCCAGCAGGGCGTCCGTACGGATGAGGGATGGGCGGTGGACGACGTGATGAGCGAGCCAGGGCGACAAGGGATGGTCGATGGGCGTGGTTGCGTGCGGTGCGGGTTTTTTTATTGAAAAGCGTACGCTCGCGATTGAAGTGGGTGCGGGCAAACAGAAGTCGCGTCCGGTCACGTCCGGACGCAGGATTAGAGCCGGACGTCCGGGCGCTAGACTTGCCGAATCAAGAAGGCCCGTTCCGCCGCCACCCGGCAGGCAGGCGGAGTGCATGGGTGATGGACTCACGCATGCATGGGTGATGGACTCATGGGTGCACGATGCACCGGAGATTCGTCAGCATGCCATCTTAGACGTACGGTATGCCCTTCCCTTGATCCCATCTGGCATCTGCCAACACGCAAGTACGCAACGGTAGACGGTAGGGTCCAGTCCAGGCTCCAGACCCCGCCCCCAAGGACGCGCTGCCCCCGTGCTGAATCGCTGATCCAGCTGCTGGTAGGAACTGGAACATGATGCTCCCGCTTCCGGCGCTCCAAATACAGCCGAGCAGTGACCAGTCAGTGACCGGCAGGCAGGCAGCAGCTAGCAGCGTAGCACGGTACCGGCCCGGCCGTGCCCCGGAGGTTGCGAGATTGGGTTGAAGCGTTGCACTCGCCGCGTGATCCCAGCCAAGCCAGCCGGGCATGCGCGACGAGTAACTGGGGGCAACGATGCGCGGCGCACGTACGGTTCCATACAAAGATTAGTGCGTACGACGGCTCCGGCCCGTCGCCGTCGTGACAAACCGCCACTCGCCGGGGGCGCCGGACGGCATCGCGCTCATTCCCATGCCCCGCCCCCGTGCATGTTATGACTTTATACGACGACGTGAATCCGTCGCTAGTTGGCGTCAGCCGCATCGGATGCCGACCTAACGAGGCCGACGTTGTCGGGTACTCGGCGCGCACAAAGCCGAGAGGTACGTACGTGCGTACCGTACTCGGCTGGATACCACAGTAGCAATCGGGGAGCAACCAACCAAAAATCCAAACGGGCATTGATGCGATGGGCACCTCAAACGGCAGCTGATAGCAGCATCGGCGTCGCCCTTCACCTTTCACATATGTTGAGCGATACTATGTGGGGGCGGCAGTAGCCACTAGCCCACTAGGGGTTCCAGAGTTGGGATATCCCGCTCATGCCACAGGGATTTATGATACTACAAGTAGTTCTGTCTCCATGGAATGTAATGATGCGAATTGAGAATCATGAGCAAAGGACATTCAAGCAAAAAGACGCAGCTTTCTCATAAAATATTCGGAATGACAATGAAAACATGTAGGGAGCACCCGCCCCCAATTTTGAAGAGCTCCGGAAGCATGCCCTGGAATCTAATCCATGCCAATGTTTTGTTTTTGACCTAGAAAGGAGCGCCCGTACTACGTGAACTCGTGAAGTGATCACGCTATCACGTCACTGGGAGCAAAAGCACTGATTGAACAAACGAATCAACTACACAAGGTCTGTTGCTCAAATAGTGTCATTGCATTGCTAATCATTTGCATTGCACTACATCCTTAGACAATAGAAAGATGCCCCTACTATGCACAAGGCTAGCACCACCATCAATCCATCTCACAAAATTGGGGCAATTCAAGCTAAAAGAAGCAGCTTTTCTCGTAAAATATTCGGAGTGACACTGAACATGTAGGGAGCACCCGTCCCCATTTTCATAGAGCTCCCAAAGCAAGTGTGCCCTGGAATCTAATCCACGCCAATGTTTTGTTTTGACCTAGAAAGGAGCGCCCAGCTACCAATACGTGAAGTGATCAGGAGGCTATCACGTCAGTGGGAGCAAAAGCACTGATTGAACAAACGAATCAACTAGCACACAAGGTCTGTTGCAGAAATAGTGTCATTGCATTGCTAATCATTTGCACCGTACTACATGCTTAGACAAGGGAAGATCGCCCCCTAGGCCCCTACTATGCACAAGGCTAGCACCACTGATAATTCATCTCACAAAATTGGGGCGGCATATGGTGTCAGTTAGTTCCTGCCTCCTATTGAGTAGCCAAAAGCAAAAGAGATGAAGGATGCAAAATGAGACTCACTAGCGTCAAGACTAACTAAATTAGATCTTTAGCTGATTAGTTTAGCTGGGTGGCGATTGCCTCTCCAGAGATTCGAGATATACCGAAGTTCCTATGCTTTCCGTCTGCCTTGTTGATGAGCTTGAAGCCCCTCGAAGGAAGCTGATTTATGAGAAGGGTTTCCAGCTGGCAGGCAACGCTCTTGCCAGGAACCAAGATGTATAATATCGTAGCATCCTGCATGCCTTCCTTCGATCTGTGGGCGTGAAGGCGCCCCAGAAGATCATCCGTCTGCAGGCAGAAAAGGGTCTCTGTCAATGTCAACATTTTATGGCACCACAGAGTGACATCTGAGATACTGGATAATGCAGAAAATATGATTAAGAATTTACCTGTCCAACATAAAGCTTGTTGTCGCTTCTGATAATCACATAGATGCTAGACCTGCCAACAGTGGAAGGTGGTGGTTGCTCTCTAGCACCTACAGCAACACAGACCACCTCAACCAGTTCTGGGATGCTACTTTTATTGTAAAGATCCAACAGTTTTTTCTTGCATATCATAGTAACAGCACTCTCAACTTCCCTCCGCAACGGCTCAAAGGTACCAGGCAGAATTTCTAGTCTGTATTTCAGATATTCAGGCTTCTCAACCAAGCCATTTACACTGGGGCTGTCATTACGAGGCTCATTGTGGACCATTGATGCGGTCTGCTTGTTATTTGTACTCATAGTCAAATATAGCTCCTCAGCCCTTCTGATTATGAACTCAGGCATGCCTTCCCTCCTGGCTGTTTGAAAAGCAAGGCTTTCTCTACAGATGCCATCCATCAGTTTCCATGTTGGATGAATGCACCCGTCGACCACTTCAGTTCCCATAGCTTTGAAATCAGTAGTGCTGAGTGAGAGAGGCAAGTCAAAAATCCCATGCAGGTGAGTTGATATGATGCCTAGGCAGCCAACATTATCCAGCCTTTCGATGATGCTACCAGCAATACAGGTTCCTTTTGCAGTTTCTGTGCCCCTACATATTTCATCAATCAGGACAAGACTCCTAGCAGTAGCTCGGCTGACTAAAGCACGTATCTCCGACATTTCAATCTGCAAATAACAGGAAATCAAAACAAAATATTTACTCCATAGTTTATGTTAGAACAGTAGAAGCCACAAATAAAAAACAATGATCAAGAATCAAGAAACAAATAATCTATCATATGTAAAGTGGGAGACAGATGGTTAATACGACATAATGGCTTATTTCATCCAAGTCAAAATATAAGAACAGAGGTAAGCTTAGTTAAAGTTCAAAAAAAACATGAAATAGTTAACAAATGTGTTGGAGAATGAGTGTACCCAATTGGTGGAAAAGATAATAAGGTTGGACAACTATAAAGCACCAAAAAATAACCAACCTAATTAGTTTACAACAGCAACACCATAAATTAACAAAAAAAATCCTGGTCTTAGGATTTTCCTGGTCATTTTTTGTTTGTAAAGGGGCACATTTGTTCACCTAAAACCCTGGTGTGTGTTTCAGAGGGGTTGGTGTTTGGCCCTCCCTTTGTATTTTATTTCTCTTAATGAAATGACACGCAGCTCTCCTGAGTTGTTGAGAAAAACATTAAAATATTTCAGCAGTTCAAATTCCATTCATGGAAATAAATAAGGTGTTGCAATGTGAACAGCATCGACATCCATTTGAAAATATAACATATCAATGGCACAAATTGGACAGAAGAAATGTAAAAGTATACAAAATCAGAACCTGAAATGAACTTTTCCCATCGGCTGGGCTATCGTAGGCTTTCATATGCAGCATAATGGAATCAAAATGCGGGATTACAGCTGAAGTTGAAGGTACCATCAGGCCACATATTCCAAGCAGCGCAGCTGCACAGACTGATCGCAACATACTAGATTTACCACCACCATTTGGACCAGTAAGAACAAATAAAGAGTGCATGTGGACATCATTCAATATTGCATTTCCTTGATTAACATCAAGCCAGTAAGGAAAGAGTCCTACTAAATCCATTGCATTTGAACTTTCCTCTGCAACACAGTCCTATACACAAGTAAAATCAAGGTTGTAAGCAGAAAATTTTGTAAGCAAGGAATGTGTCATCTGGAAAATGTATAAGTATAAATGGCACAGCTCAAGCCTGGCATCTTCTAAACATGGCTGGTCGAACAAAAGTACAAGACTATGTCAATTCTTCTTAACCAAAAATAAGTACAATAATTTGTAGTTAACAATTTATTGCCAGGCCAATAAAAAATTGCAACTCCTCCTATAGCACACTGAAGGAAAACTTACTAGCCACTAGACTGACTCATGGTCGATAAGAAAACCTAGTTAAACTAGTGCAGAAGCAATACAAGATACAACAGTGATCATCTCATAAAAAATCCAAAGGCGACGAGTTATTAAAAAGTACTCCCTCCATTTCAAATTGTAAGTCGTTTGACTTTTTTTACCCCAAGTTTGACCACTCGTCTTATTCAAAAAATTTGTGCAAATATAGTCAAATTTAAGTCATTCTTGAAGAACTTTTATTAATAAACTAATACACAACAAAAAAAGTGATATTTTGTACAAAACTTTGAATAAGACGAGTGGTCAAACTTGATATTAAAAAAGTCAAACGACTTATAATTTGGAATGGATTGAGTACAAGGAGTTTCGATTAAAATAGAATTGGCGGATTATGCATACGAACTATCCTGACATAAGAAATGGTAAGGTCCGCATAATGGCCAGTCAAATTTGAGAAGTTTCAACATCCTAATGAACTTAAGAGAGCATGAATTACAAAGTTTTCAATTTATAAGAAGCAGTTGTCATGTCTATGTAAGATCCAAAACTTCAGATAACAGTTGTCCCTCCATCCAACAATGATCAACGCATAAGCAAAATATGGAATTGTCTCGGGTTTTTGTCGCCAACTCTGATCAGCATATAACAGTTCGGCCACATGGTTTGTATTGGGTTTTGTTGCTTCATCAGTTCCTATGGATATGGAGTTAATGTGATGCACAGGGGCAACAAAAGTTGCAGGGAGACGGTTTTGCGCAGGGAGCAAAATGCGTTACAGGCATCACCTATCCATGGTCTCAGTGCGCATATGTTCATTTTTTTTTCTCGAACGCACAGAAGAGTTGTGTATCATTATATCATATTATTAGAGGAAAAAGGAGTAAGGAACCTTGAGTACAACACACACTAACCCCCAGCTTATGGATTACATACTCGCCTGTAATGATTACAAAGAAAATTGACCACGACCTAAAAGAATTACTACTCATTGGGGGCTAGAGCATGTTATGCGTTGATCAATCTTGGATGGATGGAGTATATGGTTAAAACAAATACAAATATATAATATCATCATACAAAGTTGAAACCTGTTGTAATTGGACTAGCATATGCATGAATAAAAATGACACATGGTTACTTACAAATCCATAAAGAAACATGACATGAAGTAAAATTTGGCATCTAGGATAGCAGACACAGTAACTCATTGACTACTTCCATGGATGGATGGATGGACAGAGGGAGGGGAAAGTGAACTCAAAAGTTCAGAAATATGGTTCAAAACATAACCTTTGACAAGGGAAATATAGTAGGAAGCATCCAGCCTCTTCTCCGAGCCTCACTGCTCAAGATACAAAAGAAAAAAAAAAGCATGAATAAGACCAGTGTGCAAAGACAAATTGGCGGGCAACAATATAATCAGTTGCAAAACCAAAAATGTTCTGCCTTGCCAAATACCAAACAAAAAAAAATCCCCAATAGGCTCTGAGCCGCTGGCAAATATTTAAACTAAATAGAACATAGATACACCCCAATGTCAGGTTTCATATTGCAGCATAACAAGAAATTCAACAAGTTTCACAAGAAAGCTCATTTTGGTGATCAACTAGGCAGACGGCTCATTACTGATACCAAAACCAGGCTTTTGTGCGAAACCACCAGTCATTTAATCATCATGAAAATGATTAATTTGATGATCATTGGGTCAGATGTATATCCCAAGTAAGCCCACAATAAATAACGAACTATGACTAAAAGCAAGGACAAAAAGAATCACCTAACATGACCAAAAAGTGCTTTTGCAATGATGAGCAGTGTTGAGCAAAAGACAAGTATGTTAATTTTGTCCTGCAATTCACTTGAAAGCCCTCTCAACAGCTCAACAACTTTATTTCTTGCATTATCACAAGCTTCATGGTACCTGAACACACAAACATCGGTGTAATTAATTATTTGTCCTAAAATGTATGAAAGTAAGCTTAATGTAGGATGCTTCTACTGTGTACTAATCAACATACTACAGTACGGTTATTCACATTTTTTAAATAAGTAGAACATACACACGATAATATAAGGCTATATAAAATCAACTAATGAATGTAACATTTTCATGAGAATTATACATATTTTAATAATGTGGAGTGGCATTTTCCTGTGACCACGGCAAGGTTTCATATAGCCACCCAACTATGCAATGTTCAACCAAATTGAATTGGTGCAAGATCGCTGAAGTGTTTGTTAAGTCAGGTTGTAAGATTCTAGCAGTTATAATGTGAGGCAGTACCTGGCTAAAGCATTCTCAACTTTGCTTGTTGTAAACCATTCCTCCCCAACCTTTCTGCCTTTCGAATCAATTGCAGGCTTCAGTTGTTTTATTTGCTGCTCACCAGGTGTGTTAGCCCATACAGTTGGTGTGAATCGCTTTCCTTTAAACCAAACAGCTTCATGTTCTTTTGCATAACAGATTTCTCCTTTCGAACCTCCATTTGAGGACACTACAGATTTCACCCTTGAAATAATTGGCATAAAATCTTCAATGACCTAAAACCACAATATGCATTAGCATACTGCCAAGCAATTGATTGGCCCAAGGAAATGCGAATACAAAAATCATGCCGCATCCTGCTAATATTGCAGCATCATATCCCACACTGGAAACCATGGCAGTGGTTGTAGACTATTCAATAACTTCAATATATAGATGGCATCAAGGGATAGTGAATATATTTAATTCTATGTAAGAAGACAAGAGCAGGAAAATTTTAAATGAAGAAGGATTGCTCAAAAGTCAAAACCCACCGCAATTGATAATGCCTCAGCAGCTCTATCAACATTTGCAAACTCTTCTTCAGCATGGATTCTTTTCACACGCCCCTTCCAAGATGACTCCATATCATTGAAGAACTCCTTTGGAATATATTCCAATGAGGTTATGGCCTGATCACTTTCAACCCCTAAAGAAATCACTTCACCTATTCGTTGTGAAATAATGCTACATTCGTTCATCTGCAGAAGGATAAAAGGAAACGTTCCAGATCAATAATGAAACAGAAGGGAAACTCAACTATATACAAAATAAAATGAGGGATATAAAAAATATCATCCATGTACACCACATGTATATCAAAGAAAAAGATACACAAAGGAGCACAGCAACAAAAGTGGTGCATTACATGCAAAATCTAAATTATGAGAAGAAACTTTAAAGTTTCAAATAGCACTTACTAGCATATCAGCTTCAACTTTCAAACCAGTAGCCACAGAACCAGGTACCAGCAATTTGTTCAGGATTGCAGAAAGCTCAGCATTCCTGTTCATGAGCATAATCTCATCAAGGACATTTTTTATTCTACAAAATTCAATGTGATTGACCTCTTTAGACTCAAGTAGCTTCACAAGCTGCAAAATCAACATAATCAGTATTAGTTAAATAAATGAAACAAAGTACAACACAAGTAGGAAGCTGCTACATGAAATATTGCTGTCATGAATGTCAAAGGGTCAAAGTGAAATGGATTAGAATCCAGGATAGCATCTACATCGACAAGCATCAGCTAACAGCAGATTGAAATAAAATTTGAAGGAAAGTAGTAAGAACAAGAACCATAGGATGCAGGCTCCGAAGGTTAACAGGATGTTAACAATCAATTGAAAAAAAAAAGGAAATATGTTCACCCATCTAGTGACTTTTGGCTCCATGTGGCATTGAGGTAATTATGATGGTCTTGCTTGTTGTAACTCCTATTTAAAAGTGATTGGGTAACTTGTGATCTAAGTCGCACACATGATTTCTCTAAATCTATATCTATATCTATATCTCTTATAATCCTAAACCCCACTAGCTATGTATCTCAACATGCAAGGTGTCCACCTCAGCGTGTCCACCTCAGCAATGCAATATTACATGCAATTAAAATCCACTAGCACATGCAATTGTAATGTCCACGTCAACATGCCACACATCCACTAATCTGCGATTCCCACAGCAACACGCGGTGTATGTTTCTAGTTTAATTCGACTTGACATAATTCACAAATGACCTTCAATACTACTTTGGTTATTCCCTCTAAATGCATGCCAAATCTCTCATAGGATGGTGGATTCAATGCATGAAACACTTTGCACTAATATTATGCAGACATTTTTATATGAACACAGGATGACCAATTGACCATGCAAATCTGCTTTGTATTGGGCTATTGGCTCTTGGCTGCCCTTGCAATTAGAGCACAATCAATAGTGTCATATAAGACAAAGTGTCAGACATGCTACCTTGGTCAGTGTATAATACCATATGTCAATCAACAAAAGCAGAAGAGCAAGTCCGATATAAAATGGAGGAATGGTATAATTACAGTGAGTTAGACAAGTTTTATGTATGATTCTGAGGAAGAAATAATGCTGCTAGCTGTCCACTTTTGCTCTAAAAGATATAATTTCTATAAGAGGCAACGCTGGCTAATTGATTGTCGCTCTTTGGTCATATATATAAGTAAAAACAGAGGAGGCACTTCATGCAAGGCTGGCCAATTTATTGTTATATTTAACTGGCATGAGGGTCATCAGGTCATGAAGCTGCTAGGGTCAAAACTCAAAATTCATAAAAATATCAAATTCAGTTCTCAAGAATCAAATTGTATCAAAGGCAAATAATTCATAGGATAACTGATGGCACAATTGTGCATATTTTCTCCAGGAATATAAGAAGCAACCTTTGCTGCTGATATGCAAGTAAATTCAGGAACAGAACAAGTTATGCTCCCCATAAGCCTGCAAGCCTCTGCAACAGAGTTATAAATGTGTCATAATCTAGCAATAGAGCTAACATTGCCATCAAAATGAGTAAATAAAAGTTTTTAAAACATGATACCAAAACACAAGCAGTTTTCTGGAAAGCAGGGAAACATCAAAAGTACAACATGGATGTTTCTCAAACATCCAAGAATTAATGTTGGGATATACCCAGAACAAAAGAATCTAAAACTACATCACAAACCGAAGCTCAGAGCCTCAGACCCTGAAATTAGGCAAACTTCAACCATAAGCAAATTGTCCTGATGATCCCACAGTACCTATGCAACATTAACTTAGGTTTAACAAAATAACTCGCATGTTCCACATGTGAAATGGTTTTCTAACACAGCGCTGCACAAAGACAGGAACGTTTGTTTTAACTTTTAAGTCATAATATTCAAATAAACACAATGTAGTTACAAAGAGGAGAGTGCAAAGATTCAGCAATCAAAACAAGCTAAAGATATATGTAGTGCTTCTCCTTTGTATTCCCTTTTTGTGAAACCACTCATGTACCATATTTAATAATTTGTACACACAAATTGAGGTTCTTTAAAAATCAGATATGTATTTTTTATTGCACGATGAACTTAATGTTCCAACTCTCAAGCCAGGCTTTCCATGAATGAATTACAACTTTTGAGGTACCTTGGACCGCTGCCGCAACATCAAATGATGGAGGATTAAGAAGAAGATCTCTAATATACCTGCACATAATAATACAAGGCACATCTCACGAACTAAAGCCAGCCCACATAACCATTGAATTGAAAAAGCCATGCCAGTATCTTATGTAAACCCATCCCTTGTGCCATAACACAGTACATTGCACGATGACACAGTTTGCACAAAAGACCAGTTGCAGGGCACTGTAGAAATTCTCAAGTGATGTCTAACACTACTTTAAAAAGTTCAGTAGTAAAGTTTGAGGTAAGAAAGTTGTTTAAACTGGGTTTCATAACAAGTAATTAGTGCCCAATTTTTTTAGGTGCCTGACCAACTAACAGGTAGTGGAATTGATAACAAAATATGGGTATTTGTAGGAAACTATTGCCTACAGGAGCAAAAGAACAAAGCTTTTGAACACCTAAATTGACTTGCTAAAGTGAGAAGACCATATTTCTGTGAGTCCTCAAAACAGGGTGACACAAAAAATGGATTCGTCACCGGTGGTATCAAACAAGATTGTACCATATCCCTGAATAGATTGCATAAACAGATAGTGATGCTCTATTAATTGTCGTGAATTAGATTTAGTGGGTAGGTCAGTTGTATACCAATCAAGTTTCCTTATTCAATATAGGTGGGTTAAAAATTGAACAGAACCCTGGCCAAAAATTTAATGAGTTATCTGATTATCTCAATAACCAGCATGGAAAGATCTTCTAATGAGCTGGATTATTGATTCAACAAATAGCCACAATGCATACATTGATGGAAGCCCGCCACAACTTGAAGGGAGTGCCATTTTTAGCAAACTCGGTATTCCCTCAGTTGGTATGACTCCTGTGCATGAAATACAGAAATATTAAGATACATCAACTTCCGAAGGCTCTTTAAAAAGATCAGCTATATTAAAGAAACCTGCAGCATACCAATTTGAGTAGCAGTTCCAAGATAAAGAGGTTGGGGCCTGCCTTCCAATGAGACGGTGACATTGCGAAAAACAGTTTTCTCATCAAGGCCATATATTTCCCGTACCTTGACAAATTAAATCGAGTTATAACTTATAAGAACCAATATATAAAGCTCAATGAAAAATACAGAATAGACACTAGCAAGAGGGACATTAAAAGCTCCATAAACTCAGTAAAACCGTTCTAACACATGAAAATGAATCAGACCACAGACCACACATCATCAATGAAGAGAATAATTCCAATTGCAATTCCTTAGGGACCATTTGGGAAGAGGTTTTGGGATCCAATTTCTGCGAACTAAAAGCTGGAAAATCCTAGTCAACCGACCTCTTTCAGGTAAACCATTTGAGGCTTTGCTTCCTTGTATTGTAGAACTTGAATAATGTTGATACTCGGGTCTTTTAGACCCTTTGTAATTTGTATGGTTGTATTTACTGTAGGTCCATACCTTATGGTTTTCCTAAAATGATAATAAGATACAAGTCACAGACCTTGCATAAAAGTTCTTCAATAGGTAAACCATCAAACCACTCAAAGGACTTCCCACTGCACTCTCCCCACAAGAGCCCTCCTTCACCGAATTCACCCCAGCGTGATGTCCCTGCAAACAAATGACAAAATATATTAGAAAGAGCAAAGTTCAAAACCATGAGAGATACTGATTGGATCTGTGGATGCATATCATAGTGCTAATGAAAATATCAGCTCTACTTCCATGTATTATAATACTGTTCTTATATGCAGAACTTATTGCATCATGCAGCAAAGAGATACCAATGAAATATATTAAAATATTTCTAGCATAAACTAATTCCATAATACATGTAGAAAATGGTGTTGACACATAACTGGTTTGCAACACATCATATATGTTTCAAGAAACATTGAAACAAAGCTCAACTGTGAAAAAAAAAACGTTATTCCATGTATTATTAATTCTCAAAATTTTAGTGAAACATGGGTCAATGGTTTCTTCTGAAATTGAAACAGACAATAACAACAGCACAAGTTAGAGATTCTGATATCAGATTCCAGAATACTTGTTTGAAGATCAAACAAATAGCAGAAATAAAATTTGCTCAAGAATACAAATCCTGACCTGAAGAATTATTCTTCAAAGAATTGTGAAGGTATAGATGATGATAACGACATATGCGGAGCTTAGTAACAATAGCCTCTTCTGTTAAGCCCTCCTCAGCTGAATAAGTTTTCATTGTCTCTAGCACAGATATCAAGCAATAACCTTTTGCAGAATGTGAAATCCCTGATGAATGAGAACACCATGATGTACTATCTCAAATCAGCATCAGTGGCCTCATAAAATTCAGTATTTGACTTGGGAATTCAAAAGTTGCGAACACACAGAAATGTTGACATACTTTAAAAACTTAAACCGTTAAACGTCACATATACCTTCCAGGAACACAATAGTGCAAATGTGTTATAGGGAGCTAGATGGGTCACAAACACAGAAATTTTATAGCAATGTATATATTACAAGATATTTATATTCAATACCAGCATAAGAAACTATAAGAAATCGCTATATAGATACAGGGTTATCTATCCAAAATTCATTAAAAATCAACATATTAACCAAGAAAATGTATTAGCAATCCATATAATATGACTGATAGGCCATTCACCACTCCAATTTTATGCATGATGTCATTTACTTTCTAGTAACACACAGTGAATAAATGTGTAACATACTAACATCCTGTACAGTAAAATTATATGAAGAATAAAGTGACAAGATGATTGTCAGCTAAAACAGAATGGAAAGTTTGGAGTTACTGAATATAAACATACAAGCAAAACGTACCAACAACAGGCATCGGATCAGGGAACTCTACATCATGGTCTACTTCAGCAAGACCAAATACATAAGGACTACCAGGATGGGCATGCCTGTAAGAAAGAATAAGCAAAAACTTTAAGATAGAATTGAATAAACTATCAAACAAGAAAGAACAGAAGCAGTGTAAGTTCTTGATATTGCAAGCCAACTATCAATTTTTTTTCTCGAACATGAATGAGAGCTCCATATCTTTTCATTAACAAACAAGAAAGGTTCAATATTTATAGCACAAGACACCAAAAAACACACAAAAAGAGATTTCATGTGTGCCAGTGAAACAAAAGGAGAGATGGACACTAAAAGATTACAGTCTGGACCATAGTTATTTTGTGTAACTCCTTAGCACCTGCAGCACACCATAAGGCGCCTTCCACTGAAATACTTATTATTGCCAGTCATATATTTGGCAAAGTCCAATTGACACTGCAATCATCAGCGCAGGCCCACTGGAGCCTGGACGTGAGGAGTATAGAAGTATATTGCCCACATGTTTTCGATAGCTTAAGCTTCAGGTTAAACTAGTCATTGCATAAAACTCAACATGGTAAGAAAGACAATAAATCTGCATATGCAACATGGTGAATGCAATTTTAAAAAGATCCACTTCAAGTCAATTTATAAGCCTAGCGGAGTCCAGATGTGAGGAATGGTGTTGAAATATATTAGAGCATCTCCAACAGGGATCCTAAACAGGGCCCCTATTCTACTTTTTTGGTGCCATAGCAACCAAAAAAAAATCAATAGGGCCCCAAATCTTCCCCCCTCCCTACTTCTTACCGGAAAAAAAAAATCCCCGCACCAACTCCCTCCTGCGCATCCTTTTTTGATCCTCTCCCGCACCCTGTTCCCTCCCACCATGCTGCCACTGAGGCCGGGCCTGCCCCTCCCCGTCAAGGTCCTCCCCACCTGCCGTGCCACCACCAAGGCCAAGCCTGCCCCTCCCCATCGAGGTTCTCCTCCCAGCGAGCCCCTCGTCCCTGACGAGGGACCAGAGCGGAATAGGAGAGGACAAAATAATTAAAAAAAAAGAGTAATGTGACTGACAAGTAGGTCCCAAAAAAGTAGGGACCCTAATTTGAGGGCTACTGCAGGAGTTCAGCCCAGTAAACAAGGCCCTCAAAAGTAGGAGAAACCCTCAAATCACAAGTAGGGGGCATTGTTGGAGCCATCCCCCCATCAAGCTGGGTTAATTTTTTGGTAAATAAGACTTCATGTCGTGGGTGAATGTATTTGAGGACAGCAAAGAAAACAAACAATTAATTCCTCATCTTTGTTGTGGACTTTGATGATAGTTACAATAAACAAGTATGCATCACAAGGACGAACAATCATGCACAATATGACACAGTTATATACATGAAAAATCTTATGAAACTCCAGACCAACCTGCTCCTGAATCTACCACCCAAGTATTCCCCCTATTATAAATGGCTGCAAGGAATTCTCTCCAGAACTTCTGGATATGTAACAACATCAAAGGTAGGTACAACCTTGATAAAACAGCAGTAGCAACAGGCCAAATTAAGCAAGTTGTATTCAAGACTCATATTGAAGAGCCTATGCACATACCAAAGAGTACTGTATCAACATTTTGAAACAGTAACTCTACCAAATATCACCCATGCCCCAGAAGAAAATAAAAGTGCTTAGCACAATTTCTAAAATACATTACAATATATGTGCTATTACCCAGAAATAAATCGACTTTTCCGGGAACGGGCTTGTGTTGGGCCTTGAATTTCCTCAACTATGCACTGCAAGATTAAATTATCAGACAAAATAACTCAAAATGTCAACAACAAAACTAACATCAGGATGTTGAGTAGTAAAGCTTACTTAAAATGCAAAAAATAATTGAAACAAAATCAAAATGCATAATCTACACTGCATAGTTAAAGACTGCTCATAACTGAATAACTTGTAAGAGGAATGGCAGAAATATTTGAGCAATGTCACCCATAGGCAACCAAGTCACATTCACAATGTATGTTAATGGTCATTCCACACGAACTTTTATAATATACATGATCATCAGAGCAAATCATTTGTGAAAGCTCATTTCAATTATCTGACAAGATTTTCTTCTTAATAAAATGACATACAGTTCTCCTGCATTGTTTGAGAAAAAAATTATCTGACAACAAATTTCTGCCATGCAATGAGTGAAAAAAGAAGTAAAAGACAATCAAGTAATTGCATCCTGACTGTTGTATAAAACCCAAATAAGCTTGCCACTACAACTCCAGACAAGCTTGCCACAACTCCTACAGTTGCAGAGCACTTATGGGTTGTTGGAACAGTTATTTTAGTATTTTTAGAATTTACAGACATTTACATTCATATGTTACAGCAAACAATGAGTATCAATGAATGCATTGTGTCAGGCAAATGGGAAATGACTTTACCACAGAATAACCACATCGAGTCAAATCATCCAATGTCTGCCGTAAATTCTGCAAGTGAAATTCTTCAGTTACTTCATGATACTACTCCAAATACTAATACATTAGTGACTCTCTAAGAACTTTGGTAGCAAATAAAAAATACAGAGCAGAAAAATGGTACACAATAGCATACCACGACTGGACACCCAGCTTTAGGGATACTGTCAGAACGCAAACCTCCAAAAGGATTTAAGCCTGCATGCTCTACGAGAATACAGGCATCAAAACCAATAGCTTCATAGAAGTCTCCTACCTGAATAACAAAATCATCAAATATGATAAATTGATATTATTTCCATTCCAGTATCATAAAAACCAATTCAAAACATTAATGATTTTTGATAAAAGGTCAATGTACTTAAATAAATTTCACATATTGGATTGGAGAGAAGAAATTAACAACAACAGAGAGCAATATAATACTTCTGGATGCTATTCTGATAAAATGCTGAAGGTGAGTCCAATTATATTGAGGGCTGTGAGGTAAAACAGATAGAATGTATAGTTATATGCACCACTAGTCGCAAACTGAACACAGCGACGTGTGAGATGGCAAATACCGAGCAAAGTTCATATGGCACGGTAACACATGTCACACAGATCTCTGCTATAGGTAGCATAGATGAGATGATTATGACAAGACATGTCAGTTTTGGCAGCATTAAGATTTTATTTTCCTTTCACCAAATCTATAGAATACTGGATTTTAATTCAAGGAAAAAAATCCAAAAATACAAAACTTAATAGAAAGTTGGATTGTAACATACTCTGCAAAGTAGAACCTCACGAGGAAATTTTGATTTAAATAGCAAAATCTCCATGTTCAGGGTTCCATCTTTCAAGCTGAAAAAAATAGTGCCAGTATAGTGTCAGTGATAATATCATATTAACCTTTCATCTTTCAAGATAGAAAGAAAAAGGGCATAATTATGTTAGTGACACATAAAGCATATACCTCACCTTCCATTTCTTAGATTTGGATCCAACCCTAATATATTTGAATACACAAGCCTCTGAGTCAATTGTACGGATGATGGTTTTCTGCACTTCTCCATTTTCTGAAACATCAGATAGTATAGGATCAATAAATAACAGAAGAAACAGCATTGGTGCATGTAGAGATAACAGCTGTTTGCAAAAACCTCTTTCCACCACATGATATGCGATAGCATGCTTTCATCACAATATTCTCCCTGTTTGTTAGCTTTCCTAGACGCCACTGAGATGCCTCGTGAGACCTTCCTTGGCTTGGACCAAGCCCTCCGGTCGAATAGCCTGGAGCAAAGGATCATCAAGATTATGAGGCAATGTAAATGGATCAGGTCATGGTGCAATACAAAGAGATTTCAGGTACATGGGGAAACAAGTTGCCACCTATCAAGTCATATTACACATCTGTGCCATACCAAACTGAATTGCATGTTCCTTATTAAGCTACGAGGATCAACATAAATACAATTCAAATTCTATGCCAATGATCCAAATGCGGACACGCCTACTTTACTCAGAGTTTCAGGCCGCTCTAATCACGCAGTAATCAAGTTAGTTCTCGGTATCCAATGGAATAACATTCTTTTAGCGATTCGCTCAAAGCATCCACGAAGTCGCTTAAAAACAGCTCACTACAGTGGCCGCACTCTGAATCCGCACCAATGCCGTCGGATTAAGGGGTTCATGCTCAACGGCGTACACAACCAAAAAAAAAAGGGGAAACCCCCGGAAAAACAATCCCCTCACAGGACACAGGAGGAAAAAAACAGACTGAAACGCGTCCAATGCCCCAGATATAGGGTAGTAGGGAGACGGCGAAGCTCACAGCATGGGAAGAGGAGAGCAGCGCGGGCGGCGGCGCCGGAGGATGGAGTCGGCGAGGGGGAGCCACCGCGGCGTGGCGGCCACGAGCGAGCTCACGAGCACCCGGTGCATGGCGCCGGCGCGCCGGCGCGGCAGAACAACGGGGGGCTAGTGCTTCGAGACGCGCGTCTCCGCGCTGGCGTCGAGTCCACGCTGGAACTGGAATGGCAGGCGGCGTGGGGCGTGGGAAGTGGAGGGCGAGAGAGGCGGAGCGGAGGGGAGAGGTGGGGTTTTTCAGGCGTGTCGGGGCGCGCGGGCGGCAGTGAAGGAGGCGAACTGGGGGGAACCGCGGAAGACGCCAGTCGCCACTCGCCAGGCCGCTCCCAGGCCGGGAAGGGGGAGGTTCCTGTCGCACGTTTCTCGGGGTAGTGCGCACGCCTTTCGACTCTCGTCTGACTGGTTGGGCCCGCTGGGGTCACGGGCTCACGGTTCCCGGGCTCTGGCAGGCCCAAGCCGCCCAGGAGACAGGAGCGTTTTGTGTCCCGGTGTTTAGCTCGCAAAAACGAAAGTTTTTTTTTTATATTGTAGTATATTTATAATTATAGTAATTAGTGTTTAATAATAAACTAATTATATTTAAAATATTCGTCTTGTAAATATAGGTAAACTGTACAATTAAATATTTTTATTATATTTAATACTATATACATGTGTTCAAATATTCGATGTGATTAGACGAAAAGTTGTAAGAATTCTAACTTGTGAGACAGGTTTGTCTTTATGGGCTCTATTAGCTTGAAATTATAAGTAAAAGTTTTATTATCAAACAACAGTATTTTACTCTCACAATAAATTAACATCAGTTACTTTTACGACTAGCCGCCAAACAGGGTGATGCTTGTTCTAAAATTTAGTAGATGTGTTTGATTTTCTAATCTCTGAATATACAGATAATCTTATACGGAGTACACCCTAAACTATCAAATACGAGGCAAATCACAAACCTAGCCGGGTTTTGAGGTTAGTTTTAACCTAGGTGGCACCGTATGTGGTGCCACATCAGCTCTAGGGAGATAAAAATTGAACTACATCAATAGATTAGAGCTTTTATTATTTTATATAGTCTTGAAAATTTATACATACATTTAATTTCAAAAATATCTATTTTCCATAAAATAATATATTATTTTAGAGCATGGAATTAGAAACCTTGAAACATGGTTTAATAATGGAAAATGTATATAAATTCTCTTAGCTAAAAAAACTAAAATTAAACCACCGAAGATCCAAATTTATACATACACGATCTCGAGTCGTGTTTGCTTAATCGTGGTCACGGGTTGGCCGGTCGCGGAAACAAATAGAGCCATAGGCTATATACAATTTGTATTTGAGTCTCCAGTCTTAATACATAGTTTCATGACACAGTTATCAAGACTATAAACTAGGTAATCGAGCCATAAGAGTTTCATGGGGATGAAACTCCTCTCTCATCTAACGAAACTCCTTCATTTAATGACCCTGTCAAGTCAGCAATTTTGCTTATGTGGCATCTTATTTAATGTGCATGACACTCTTATGAAACATGCATTGAGACTGGCCTTATCACCTTGTTAGGCTAGTCTCAATGCATAGTTTCATGGCACAGTTACCAAGACTATAAACTAGGTAACTGAGCCACATGAATTTTATGGGGATGAAACTCCTCTCTCATCTGATGAAACTTCTTCATTTAATGACTCTGTCAAGTTAACAATTTTACTTATGTGGCACCCTATAATATGCGTGACACTTCCATAAAACATGTATTATAGTTTCATGACACAGTTACCGAGACTAAAAACTAGGTAACCGAGCCACAAGAGTTTTATGAAGATGAAACTCCTCTCTCATCTGATGAAACTCCTTCATTTAATGACCCAGCTAAGTCAGCAATTTTGCTTATGTGATATCTTATTTAATGTGCATGACACTCTCATGAAACATGCAGGCCAGTCTCAATGCATAGTTTGATGACACAGTTACCAAGTAACCGAGCCATATGAGTTTCATGGGGATGAAACTTCTCTCTCATCTCATGAAATTCCTTCATTAAATGACCCTACCAAGTCAGCAATTTTACTTATGTGCCACCCTATTTAATGTGCATGACACTCTCATAAAACATGCATTAAAACTAGCCTTACAATGCCACTCACTTACTCTCTCTTTGTAGCCGCCAGACATTGTGTGCTCCTAAAAACTCAAAATACGAACTTGAATTCTTGCGGCTACGGGTCCCGGACTCCCGGCCGCCGGTGACCTCATCACTCCAACCCTCATATCACTGCCGAAGAGTCATGCCAAAATACATGCATAGAAACACATGCGCGTATGATAAGGATTTGGATATCTTCATTCTTACACTCTCCACTATCTAATTTTTATGTAGAACTAAACCTAATGGCTTGAACCCATAGAATACTCAAGGTCCTATAAACTGATGGAGCCAAACTCAAATTATAGTCCGAAGGAGTAATTAAAAATTTAGGTAAGAAGGAAATGATCAACGGGGCGGATCTAGCATCAGTTCAGGGTGGGCTCGAGCCCCCGCTACTCCTACTCAAAGTATGAAGCCTCCTCCTAAGCCTTTACTATAAATTGGTATCCATAAAAGCTTAAAGAAAAGGCCTAAAAGTAGAATATAACAGGAGAAGCCCTTCCTAACTTATTTTTCTAGATCCGCCATTGGATCAACCCGTTTCTAAATGAATCATTTTTTTGTTGTTGTATGCATTCTGATTTAAAGCGAATGTGACGCAACCAGTATACACATGTCTGCAGGAAGATGGACAATACACATGATGTCTTTCATTTAACGTCCGTGTGCTACTATACAATATACACAAAGCAGTGCTTTCTCAATTTCAACTCTTATGAACAAGTAATAAACACATCGTTGTAAGCACTGGTCACATCTAGCTAAACTAGTAGGTACGGAAAAACGGGATGGCTGCTTATCAGTCATCACGTTGTTGGCCTATAGCACCCTGCCGTCCATCCCGTCAAGAAGACCCGACCACATCCCTTTCACCGGCGGCAGCTGCGCCACGAACGCTTGCCACGGTGGGTACCCCACGCCGCTGCCGCGGACGCGCCCGTCCATCCGGAGGGAGAGGTACCTGCAACGCAGCGTGGACATCCAATGCATGGTAAGATAAAATTAAAGAACAGATCGTTCATCACTGCGACATGACAAGACTGAAATCTTCTTCTTCTTCTGAAATCTCTCAGAACAATGACGTTGGAAACCAGGCGAGTTTCGAGGTGCGTACACGGGGGAATCAGATGGCACGCCGGCCAGCTTCTTCTGATCGTCTAACCATCTGCATCAGATGCACGAAAGTGGCGATCAACGCGAGACTAATCAAGGTTATGGATGCACAAACAAAGGTGTTATAAGCTGAGCGTGTTTAATTTCGTACTGCGCCCATTCAGTTATGTACACCGGCGTGAGCTGCCACAGCCTCTTGCTCCTCCTGGCAACGTCGTCGCCGCCGTCGATGACGTCCTCGTCGCCGCCATCGTCGAGCCGCAGCTCGGGCGTGTTCCCGTCCGTGGCGAAGGGCACCGCCAGCACGGCCCTCTCCGCGAGCTCCCTCAGGAACGGCTGGCTCCTGCGGAACGACTCGGCGACGAAGTCCGCGGGGCCCGCCACGATGACGAGCCGCGCGGTGCCCCGCAGCTCGCTGAGCGTGAACGGCCTGCCCTCGGCGGCGCCGACGCGGAGCCTGAGCCTGGACAGGCGCTCCTCCCGCGCGAGCCTGGCCACCTGGGCGTCCTTGGCCTTGCTCTCGCGCGCGTAGAGGAAGGCGAAGAGCGAGACGGCCGCGACGTCGATGCCCAGGCCCTTGAGCGTGTCGGCCGCCCGCGCGGGGTCGGACGCGGACCCGGACAGCAACGGGAGGAGCCGCGCGAGCGCGATGAGTCCCCCCAGCGTGCCGCTGGCCATGAACGCGAGGTAGAAGAACATCCGCACCGACCGGAACGGGGAGAGGACCTCACTCCGTATCTTCGCCATGGAGCTGCGACGCCGACGACACGCGTGCATGAGCCAGCCGGTTCACCGGACGTTAAGGACTCCAGAGCCGAAAACTGTTAGGCACTGATGAGCAGAAAACAAGCTGATGGCGGCGGCTACCTTACCTCGCTGCTGTCCGGAGTGGTGGGCGGAGGAGGGGAGGGCTTGTTTGCGGCGGAGCAGCGGACGCCGGCGCGGCATGCTCTGCTACAGGAGAGTGCAGGCTTGTGGGGAACTCGCCGCGAGATGGGACGAGGGGTGCGTAGCCGTTCGGCGCAGGGGACGGGGACGCAGACGGCGGAAGGAGACTGGAGGGTCGCCGCCATCTCGGGACGGCAGGCCTGCGTGCTTGCCTGCCTGCGGAGTGCAGAACTGCAGACCAGTGCTGTTGTCCGCGTCTCGCTAAAGGATGGTGGTCCGCGTCTAACCGCTACTTGGTTTGTGGCGGCAAAGGAGACAGCGAGGACGAGCCTTGGCCTTAAAATAGCCTCCACAACAGACAGCAGGAATACCCCGCACTTGTACCATATGGAGCTAATCTTCGGGGGGGGGGGGGACGGACTCTGAACACTTTAAAATTTTTATTTTTACTCGGAAATGGAATCTGGTAATTCTAATGAGAAAGATCGATGATGGATGGGAGCCATATTGTAGTTCATGACATTTAGTCTCAACTCAAAGTCATAATTTTAATATCTCTTGGGAGACAAGTTGAGAAAGAGAAGTTTAAACTCGCCCCCACGTGGGTCCCCCACGCGGGGCGACACGGGCAGCCCTCCCCCGAAGCTCTAGCAGCAGCCCCTTCCCTCATCTCCCTATGCCGCGCCGCTGCCGAAGCTGGCCACGCGGCTCGCCAGGATGGCGGTGGCGAGGCCTCTCCTCTCCTCGTGATTTGGTGGTGTAGGTGGTAGCGAGCCGACAACTTCCCTCCTATGCAGGCTGCGTGGAGCTCGACGGAGTGTCCGCTACAGCTGTGGCGGCGCCAGCCAGTGTCTGGGCTGGCACATGGAGGCGGGGTGGATCTTCTTCTCCTCCGCCTGTCCCTTCCTCTGGCTTTGACAACATCTGCGGCGCTGGCCTGAGTCGCGAGAGCTAGATCCTTGGTGGCCAGATCCGGTGTCCAGTGGCATAGCCAAGGGGTGCTAGCAGGGGTCATGACACCCCCAATGGTCTGAAAATTTCTTAAACAACCCTGCTTCAGCCATTGTAGTAATAGGTATTTGAAAGGAAAGAAGTTATTGAACCAAGCCTTACCCTTATCTTGGCCCCCCTTATTTTTTTTGTCTAGCTCCGCCTCTGCTAGTGTCCGCATGGCTAGATCTAAAACTACGACAGTTTGATTCGGTGCGCACTTCGTGGGCTGGCGACGACAGTGGGTGCCCAAGATGGAGGCGGTGGCGCCAGCCAGGGGTGTTGGCGTCGGTTTGTACTTTGTACTTACGATTCTGATGCCCCCTAGGTAGGGGGCGGCGACCATAGGGTGGGGCATATGCCTGGTGGCGGCTAGCGATGGGTCAGCAGCGTCGTCAACACGTGCAGAGAGCCGGCAATGGCAGCTGGTGTTACGCGAGCGACAAAGTCAGGTTCGGCTCCGCGTTGCTCATTCGGAGGGGGTGGCGACCGACGCAACTGTGTAGCTGCTACATGCAGCCGACACGTCGAGGCTCCTCTGAAGGGGTTGATGTAGAGCAGCGAGACAACAGTGAAGGCAGTGTTGGCCGACAAAGAGTCTGGCTTCTTGTCCCGATGTTCATGCTAAAGGACTACTTGGGCAAAGGCCTAGCGACGGCGACGCCTGTGGGTGCTGCTTTCCCTGTTGAGGGCATCGTGTATCTCCTCTAGCACTGTCATCCAAGGGCGAAAGCTCTGTCTAGTTTGGATGTGCGATGGTGGCGCCACCGACGTTGCGACCTTCCTGAAGGTGTCGCGTTTTGGATTTCGTCGTGGCTTCGATGTCTCCTTCGGGTGATTGCTCTTCTCTTCATTGTGGCGGGTGTTGCTGTGAGAAGTCGAAGCTGCTACGTCGGGGACGTGGCTCGGCAACGATGACACACGGTGAACCCCCACCTTCATCAAAGGCTAGGATTTGCTAGGGTTGGCAAGCGCTGGGGGTGACGCGTGTGGTCGTGACTAGAAGTCGGCGCTGCTCTTTGCAGGTTGCTTGAGTTTGGCAACGATGACCGGTTGCGGCCGCTTGCTCCGGACTCGTAGGGGGCTTGTGTGTGTGGATTGACATGGGAAGTCAGAGCTATTGGTGGCTTAGCAACCATTCTCGACAACGATGACTCATGGCAGTGTGTCGTGTTAGTACTCAGTTGTGCCACATGTGTTGGTTAGCCCCTTGGGTGCCCTTTTTGGCATCCCGTTGGCTAGCCTCTTGTACATAAATTTTTTCCGTCTTAATTGATAAGCAGAGCTCTTGTCATTGTTTCAAAAAAAATCTCTTGATATATTTCCAAGGGCCATAAAAAACCTCACTACATATTACAATCTCCAGGAAGAAAAGGCCGCGGAATCCATAGCATGGGAGAGAGAAAAAAAAACTACTCGGATCTTGGCGAGTTCACAACACACCCGAGCAGTGTAAGTGTAACCATGATTTATGTGTTTACTGAAGTTGTGCCTCCTGAAATTGCTTGAAGTATCTTTGGCATAGGACAGGAGGAATAATGTCTACCTGTAATATACCCTCGAGAATTTTCACTACCTGTCCCATTGTTTGTATATCAGACTCGGTCTTGAGTACACCACCAAGCTACTGGGCAAGCTCTTTCAACCTCTTCCAAGGTCACGCTATTCTGTATGTGGTGATCCACCAAGAGGCAAGCTTGTGCACATTCATCAGCACCCCCAACTTCCACACACCTGGCGCTATCTTGCAAACCTAATATCACTGATTACATAGAACCTGTCCTTCACACCACCTACGCTTTGGTTGCCGCCGCAATATAAAGGAATGTTTCTGTGACAGCCTTCTGTTTTGATCTCCAAGCTCCCAGTCATCTGGTGATCTGATGGAGAAACCCTTCATACAGTTGCACAAGGGGGTCATATCCACACTACATATTGTAAATGCCCCACAAAAAGCATATACAGTACATCACACTGAGCTCCTAGATGCCCATTGAAGGCAATCCAATCCTCTGAAATATCAGACCAGCTAATCATGTCCTTCGCTTGCCCAGAGACGTCAAGCACGTACCTCATGATAAGCGTGTCGGTCTTTAGCCTATATGTGAAATACTCCTCCTGGTCGTTGCTCACGACCTCATAGGTGAACAAAGCACGAGCTGGCATCTGGGGCATGTTGCTGAAGTATTGCCCGTTCCATTGCCTAGAGGACCAGTATGTAGCTGAAGAGTTCCAAAGAAGAAGTATCTGGCTGTGGCCGTTAGTCAAGTTAGATGATGGCTGACCGGAATAGACGCCGTGAGCTAGATCAAGCGAGTTCTTTGTGGCAAGTAGGTTTTGCTGAAATGCCATCGAAGTTGTGGGCTTCGTCAGAATGACTCTATGAAACAGGTACTTCGCGCTATTTTGCCACTTCATGATTTTAGACCACTTTAAAAAATTCAGTCCAATTTTTCACCTGCTCACATGGTTTTACCCTGCCTCCTTTACCTCATCTCTCCATCTCTCCTGCGGGAGCTATGATGGTTTTACCCTCTCTTCTCTCTCTCTCTCTCTCTCTTCTCTCTCTCTCTCTCTCTCTCTCTCTCGGCGAGAGCACGACGATGGCATCTGCCACACCAGGGCCGCTCCTCCCCAGCTCCTCAGAAACATTCACATTGCTGAATGAAACCACAACACCATTAAAATCCTGAAATGTTTACTCCCACATAGAGTCGAACCTGCCACCTGGACATGAGATGCTATCGAGACTCTTATAAGTTATAACCACAAGGCTTCGCCTCAACTAGACAACTTGGATGAGCACAAGTGGACTTAGTTTATTAGGATTAGGACTGTCAATCTGTCACTGTTATTCCCTTCTCCGTCCAATAAAGAGTGATTAGTTTTGCCACTGCGGCATCATGGTTGACTGTATTGCCTGCAGATTTTTTTTTTCAAACAAAAAGGCATAACTGCATAAGTTGAACTACTCTTTTCAGGATATAAAACTTCATCTGGTGCCTGAATCAGCCTCACAAGGTGGTTTGGGCTGAACCGGTTCAATGGTTGTCTCACTAGCAAGAAAAGAAAGCAAGCGATCGACCTGAGGAAAAGACTCCACATAAATTTTGCCATATTTCACCAAAACAAGACGGCAAACTGTCATCCAGCCAAGGAAATCGGGCCCAAAAAATCACTTCCATAACTGTTGTCCACGAAACTACACTTTCCTTTCTTTGTACAGCGTATGTACCAAGTAGTACAAATGAAGCCACACTCATTAACACTCTCCACAAGCTACCAAAGAAAAAATAAAAAAGGGGTAAAGGGGGAATACATAATCACACAGGGCAAAAACCAGGAGCTCTTGACAGAGGGGAGGCGCTTGTTTATACTATACACATACACAAACAAATGACAAGATAAACACCCTACCTAACAAATGCTCATATAGACCACAGATAATAACAATGTTACAATCTCATTGGTTAGAATCGATTGGCTTGCCGGACCTCGCCTGCGAAATCCGGTTAGCGTAGATGGTTACTAGGCGGAGCTGCGTGCTGCTAAGCCCTTCCAAGTATGGAGCGAATGCTTTCCCAAGCATGATGTAGATATCCACCAGGCAGAACACAACAGTCTAAAGTAAAAAAATATTCAACGATAAGTTACTAGAGAAATGTGTTACGAAATTTCAAGACACAAAAAAAGGTCAGTACACCATTGAAAGGTCATGTACAGAATAAGCAAAGGAAATATGATGGTACTGACCTTTCGGACATCTGGACTTTGGTTGTTAAAAGCATCAAATAATGCTGGCAGAAATGTAGGCAACTGATCAATCAATTCCTCTTGAGAAAGGCGCCCAACAAGCTGCACAATTGTCACAAGAAAAACAACTATCAACAATGTTTGTACATGCCAAAACAATCCTTACACTAAGAAACGAAATTTTAAGCAAATTTTGAAACATTTTTTTTTCATACTACTAGTTATTTCCTTTTTCCTCAACAGTGCAAGAGAGCTCGTGTGTCATTTCATTAAGAGAGAGAGAAAGTACAGAGAGGCCAATTGGCCTACTCCCAAACACCGACTACAGATGCGCTAGTCATAAGGACAAAATTCATTTGAACTAACATGATTGTTGGAATATAAGTGAATTGCCCACCTCTCCCCATCAGCTTAAGCTTTTGGGTTGAACTGGTCGGTGCATGCAACTCAATATGGTATTAAAGTCAAAGGTCTCGAGTTCGAATCCTGGTTAGCGCAATTAAAATAAAATAATTGCTGCTCGCTCCTATTCCACGTCTGAGGCCTGAGGGAGCCTCCACATGAGGGGGAGTGTTGGAATATAAGTGAATTGCCCACCTCTCCCCATCAGCTTAAGCTTTTGGGTTGAACTGGTCGCTGCATGCAACTCAATAATGATTTTCTCATACTATTAGTTCATTTTTCCTCCAGCCAGTAACCATGACACTCTTGAAAGTCCCATTCAGAAGTTACAAAAAAATTATGTATTGCAAAAGTTCAGATTGATTAGCATCGACAGTGGCTAAAGCTTCGAAGAAAGAACACAATAGGGTTGTGCACAAGTAACTAGGGTATCTAATCTAAAATGAAATAAGAGCAATGATGGTTTTTGGTGAAGCAACAATAGCTAGTACGACAGTGTCAAGTCCATTGACAAAAAACAATATTATCACCTCAAATTTAGAATTGAGATTGATACATTACAACATGATGCTCTCTGCACTAAATCATAGCTGTAACAGACATAGGCACTTCCTTTGTTAAATCACTATACAGTCTATGCTATGCCATTCAAATTAGTTGGAAATGACCAGACAGCAATACCATCTGAAAATATGAGATACCTTTGTCAAACAGTTGATACACACGACAAGTATCTTCTCATCATCACTGACCAATAAAGGTACAATAATCTGCATAAGAACCAAAGGCCTTTAACATCGAAGTATAATAAACTGGACTGAGTAGAAAGGGAAGCAACAATAGTACATAAGAGCAAAACTTTGTACATACAGCAAGACATCTGAAAGGATCATATTTTGCCAATAGAACATTTAAGCATTGGTTTGCCTCATTTGAAATCTGCATAGCAATAAAGAAATTTTAACACAATCAAGTCTGCAAATTTCAATGGGTAGAATGAAGTTAATACCTTGGCCACTGCATCTTTGGTTACATGCAGGAGTTTTTCAAGAACAATCTCCATAGAGTCTTCAATTGAATCTTTCTGGGAGAAATATATTTGTAATGTAAAAAGGGAGAGTCGATCAACTACCTAATACTGTTATGCTCAAAAAAGGAGAAAACTCAGACCTGGTTGTTGAGCATCTCAGCAATCAAAGATAAAGCAAGCTCCCTCGTGGATGAATCAGAGTCATCTAATACCTCGAGCACAGCCGTTAAGATTTGATTGAAGTACTGTTGCAAAATTGAAAGGCCAGCATCAGAAAGCAAATAATGATAGAAATCCACATCTAGATTACTTTGTACTAAATCTACATGATCTACACCTCGTCACCTCCAGTAGCCATAAAACAGAAAGCTCACTAGACAGAGAAAAAGGAAAAAACAACATAATATGAGAGAGGGAGGGAGCAAAAATCTTTCAAGACAAGGCACTTTAGTTTCTATGTCCAAACTATCAGTAGTCATCAGCCTAGGTCATGCGGCGGCCGGTGTATGGTAAGGTCCCATCGAAACTGTCAGGGGACTGCAAACCTCCTACGAGGTCCAAAAGTGAGCAAGGTTCAGTGAAGTTCTAGTTCCACAGCAATGGAGATTGCAGCGACAGTAACCTCACGAACCAGTGAGTGGAGTTTCAACTTTCGACCATCAGATGCTATAACAGTATGATAGGAGTGCAATGGGGTCTTCTGGAATAGCATGGAAGTGAAGTCACATAAATCCCTTTTCATGTTTAACACAAGTAATGCCCAATGAATCAGGAGCCCCATCCCAAACCAATTCAAGTAGGGATGACTTTCCAGATGGGCAACAAAACAGTTCCTTCGAATCCATGATTTTTTTTTTCTTCTTTTTCTACCAACCTCCCTAAATAAGGCATTCCAACACTCAGCGATGGCAAACCAATGAAACTGCACGCCATGTCTCAGGCAGTGCTGAACTATTTGTTGCTACAAAGAAGGAAGCAGGACATGCCTCAAGCTACACGAAGGTCTCTTTGTTTCTGTTTGAAGAAAAGAGAATTTGGCTTCTGACAACAGACCAAACTCTATTACTCCCTCCGTTCCAAATCTTATAAGACATTTTAACTTTTCTACATACAATGCTTTAACTATGTATCTAGAAAAGCCAAAACGTCTTATAATCTGGAATGGATGGAGTAACTAACAAGCAAGTGGAGTATTAAACTATTAATAAGTTGTGTGTGCATATATGAAAACAGATCAAAGGTAAAAGAAATATGTTCACCCAAACAACTTTTACATCACAACAATTTTTCCCCTAAAGTCTTACAACACAGTTTTTTTAGATATATAAGCCACATGCAATCGTTCAGAAGATTTATAGATCAAACCATATTTAGAACTCCCCTACTGTTCTCAATTCTCATAAAGAAGATTAAAATGTTTCATCATGGAATTAAAACAGAAGATGGTCCAGTAGAAAAAAACAAACTCAGAAACCAAGGAAAATAAGTGTGGTTATTGTAAGGAACATTTAGTAAGATAATCATCAGGTGGCAAACCTTTGCCCAGATGGAGCTGTTATTATCAAGGGAAGCATCAACCAACTGTTGCAATGCTTCCCGCTTTTCCGAGCTTGAAACTTCAGTGTCATTGCTTATCTATAAAGTTGAGACTCATAAGTTACAATAATAAACACAAATCCTAGGTAAGAAGAGAAACACAGTCACGGGTCAGGATGGACTGTCGGTGAAAGATTTCCATTGATACCTGATGGAGAAGTTGTGGTATGCTCAGACCGTTATCTGTTTGAAGGCTGGTCTTTATAGAACTAAGATTCACAATCATATCACCCTCTTGAACACTTTCTTCGGGGGTTGAACCAACAGTATTATGCCCATCAGAAGTAAGAAACCGGCTGAAATCTAACCGAGGAGTACCGGTAGCAGTTTCACCATCTAAGGAGGCATCAGTTTTTTCAGGGTAGTTTGTCCAAGAGCGAGCAGCTTCCACAACTGAGTTACTGTTAGTCTTTGGTTCTCTACTCCTAGTTAAATGAACTTCAGCTCCTGTAGATGACTCTAAACTTTGAATAGCATGATCCATGCTCATATCAGAAGCTGTTCGACCTATAGAGACATTATGCAGCACTGGTTCTTGCATTGAATTGATCTTCTTTCCCCCTTCAGCATCAAGGGAACTAGAAGAAAACCGCCCAAATGGATAGCTGTTCTTGGATGTCAGTGCATAGCCATCCTCCGAAGAAGTTCCAAAATCCGCCTGGTCATAAGATTTGGGGCGTGAACGTTCTTTCTTGCTCTGCAAGTAGTTCACCAGATCAACCTCAATACGAGGGGTTTTGATCTTCAGGGCTCTCCTCAAGAGGTTTTGATCTTCAACTGACAAACTGAGAATAAAATTTAGCACTGCTGTTGAATCAAAGTGAGAATAAACAGATATGATACCAGAAATAGATGCCTCCTTCAATTTTGCATTCTTTTCATTTACCAAAGGTGCCAATTTTGAAAGCCATAGTTTAAGGAAGCCACTGTTACTATAACCATCAGAGTCAACAGTGTACTTGCTGAAAGATTTATTTGCAAACTCAAGAACAGCCAATTTTGCCTTTGGGGACCTCTGTTCATCTAATGATCGTACTAGCGCAGGTAACAACATATCAATAGCATATGTTCGACCAACAATCTCCAATGTTACAGAGCATGGTTTTTTCACCAACTCTTTTGGATCAATAAGCCGCGAAAATACATATGGTAGAATTCGCTCGACATAACTTTCAAATGGCTTCTTGCAGGCTGGGATAATCTCTGCAAGTGCAGAGAAGGCTGCCTGTGCAACCTTATGGTGAGGATCATCCAAATGACGGAAAAACAGCTTCATAACCTTCTCAAAATTTTGAGTAATTTCTTGAATGCCTTTCTGGCCTTGTTTCAATAAATTCCGAATAAACTCAAAAGCTGAAACTCTTGCTACCCAGTCAGAACTAGGGCTGAGACCCTCAGAAAGTGCATCATTTAGAGAAGCCAGAGAATCTGTATAGCCAGACACATCACCTGATGGTACATGGCTATCATCAAAGCTGTGTCTGCCACTTGCAGAAGCCCTTGACATTACTTGCTTCCTTAGAAGAGGTCTCTGGAAATTTGGGACATGGTTGTTATGTGAATCTCTGTGGCTGGAATCCCTATAAGACATATCAGCATAGTTTCTCTCAAAATGCATTTGAGGGATTCGCCTAGCTGAACGGATATCATAGCTCTCATCCATGCGGCCTCCTTCTTGAAGCCTCTCCGAAGATCTTCTTGAGTAAGGCAATGATAAGCCAGACATGGACTCAGATGACATATTACTCAAATACGGTGACCTTGACCGTTCTTTGGTAGGCAAGTGTGTTGTCATCGTATCCAATAAGCGGGAACCACCATTTCGTGAACTAGGTGGGATGGTAGGAAGGGATGAGTCCAACAGTGCTGAGTTCTGCAATGACAGAACATTTGATGCTGGTGCTGCAAGCGGCACAGGAGGATCACGAGATGATGGAGGATCAACTCCTGCACTAGGATTAAAAGTAAATAAGAAATTAAAACTTTTAAAGTATCAATGGGAAAAACAGAATAGGTAAAATTGTTCTCTGATGCATAAAAAATACTGCTGTTTTTTTCTTCGTTTTTGAAAGGGCATGTAATTCTCATTTTGTTGCATATAATAAATAAAGTGTCAAAGCAAACTTATTTATCTTTTTTCTTATTTGCCCTTATTTATCACATCTTCTCCCTGCACATTTACAGGTAATAATGTTGTCATTAACCAAATTTTACTAATTCTACAACATTAAAATAGAGTAGCGTAATCATTTTATCTCTTCACTGTCTCGGTTCCATAGAAACATTTAGATAACCCATGTACAAACGGAAAATACAGGAGGGAGTATAGCATGAACAGAGTAATTGAATTTCTTAATAAAAATGACAACTAAGCAGTTTAAAGAATACCAAGATCTAAGCTTGTTGAGCGCGCTGCAGTGAAATTTTGCCCTGACATGCTGACACCTTTCAGCAAACTTTCAATGGCAGAAACTTTTTCTTTGCTGGAGCTAAGCACACTCTCCAGGCTTCTCTCAGAACTTCTGCCAATCGTCTTTGACTGTGATAACCGAAGATTGTTTGATGGAAAAGATGAATCTGAAGAAATAGCTGCACTCTTGTCCATTGCAACGATAGCCGAAGTGCCATATCCAGGTACATGTGTACTACTTGAATGAGAGGAAGCACGTGAAGGCTGCACAACCCTATCACGCAATGAGGGAGAAGCATACCTTTTGTGCACACCACCATCTTCATCATTTATTATCTGCATTTTTTCTCCAATTAAAGAATGCAATGCAGGTATTTGTCTATCTGGAAATAGAAACTTAAGAGGGGGGAGAGCACAGAATGGCATACCCTCTGTATCGCAGGATCAAATGACATAAAAAGACGGCGTGAGCGCTCGGGCCATGTCTTTGCAAACATTCTATAGCAAGTTCTTGCAGTTGCACGAACCTAGAGTTGAGAAAATACAATCAAACACATAATAATCTAAAAATGTATGAACTAAATCAATGATCCTAAAAAATGTGCAGTTCCTCACAAAACCAGTAGAAAAGAGAACAGCATAAATTTCTTTGTTGAGCAAATTACATCCTTCATTAATCAAAGAGAGAGCAGAACCACATTTATTAACCATATAAACAGCTCGAACATTGACTTGGGAACTGCCTTTTGCTACATTATTCTCCCCAGAAAGTTAGAACCCTTATTTTCCTTTCTTGTCGCATGCAAGACCAGCAAGGTCTGTCTGGTCAAACAGGACAGAAGGAATGATGCATACATGTTTGTGGGTGTGCCTGAGCAGAAATATTAATTTTCAACCAAGTTCTGAGTACCTGATCACTGTGTTTGTTTATTTCACATTATAGTTTGTTGCTGTGCCAAGCAAATTAAAGAAAAAGGACAGACCCAATGCTGGTGGCTCCCACACGAGTGGGGCCTGGGGAAGGAATAACTGAGGCAAGCATTACCCCTGCATTTTGCAGAGAGGCTGTGTCGAACCCAGGACCTTTGGCTCAGTGGGAAGCCTTCTCACCACTGCACCAGGCCTGTCCTATGTGCCAAGCAAATTAATTTTTTTTCATGGAATTTTTCAGCACGTCTTCAGGCAGGGTGCAAATCATGACACAATAGAAAGAGAAGAGTCAAGGGAGTGGAGTAAATAATAAAGAATAACAATTCAATTTTGGGCAAATGGCTTCATTTCAGTGCAAAAACGAACATGCCATGATATGCAACACAGGACAGAAATAGAGCCTACCTCGCTCATCGCATCTGCTACACAGCATTTTATCATATCCTCATATAAATCAGCTGAACGTTGTATTTCTGGGGCATCAGCCCAATACTCCAGTACCAGAAGTGCATACTCACAGCACCTGGGATAGTGAGAAGTAAACTTGAAAAAGTGGCAAGAAAATAACCAATGGACAATGTGAAAACAGCCAAACATGTTTACCTTGCACGGAGGATTGCACTTCGGTCATTCTTTGCTGTGTCAACTATGCGAGGAAGAATCCTAGCAACCTTGCAATTCCGCAGGATCTGCAAAATAATGCATATTAGCAAAGAGGTGAAATAAATGGCATCTATTGAGTACAAACATATAAATGACTTACAGTTTTTATGCATGTATCTGCAGATTCAGCGATAACAAGCACTGTTATGACAACAAGCTTAAAAAGCATCTGAAAAATCCATACACATGTTAGGTTTGTTTCAAAATGTGTATGGGAGGATAGAAAATTGCCCATGAAATTACCGGGATGAATTGTTCAGCACATGGCTCAAAATCGCCGAGGAGTTCTTTGGATAGTATATTAAGTAGGTGGCATGCCTGGGTATAAAAACATGAGTGAGAAATTTTTCAACTTGAAAAAAAAAACCAACATGACAGGTATGCAATTCACCTTTGGGAATAGAAAAATAATCTTTACAAAAAGAAAGATGGATAAATGGAAACTGACAATACCTGTTTGACAATACTAGAACGTCGATCAGACAGCTGAGTAGACAATGGAGGAACCAGTTGCTTCAAGAGCATAAGGAATGATGGATAATCGATCGCACCTGTCAAATGTCCCAACACAGTAAAACTTTTTTTTTTAGACATGCAATATCATACTAGCAATGACAGTTGATAGCAATGACAGTTGATAGAGGTCCCAATGACAAAGATTCAGTGACAAATTCATGTTTCCTAACTGGATGACGATACTTTTTCCCCAATCTTGAATCAAACAGAGTATTAAGATTCAACTCTGATTACATCTCCTTTACAATGAAGGTTAAATCCTCAAAACTGCAAGTTCCACTATGAAGTAGGAACAGATCTTGTATTCACCAATATTTACTACAAAATATGGATGTTTAGTACATTAAGGCTACCCCATCATTCTAAATATGGAATTCCTATTTGTCTATCCTTTGGTGGTCATTCCAAAAGCTTAAATAATATGTGCAGTTGAAAAGAAATAAGGTAAACTTGACTCTGATTTTTTTTCTGTTCTAACCTGCCCAGCAATAAGGCTTACTTTTCTGGGTTCTGGCCATATAAATGCTTTCTAAACTTTGCAGCCAAGACATACCACAGTATATTCTCTGTAGCCATACTCATGGCCTAGTAATATTGCATAAAGCATTATCAGGAATAATGATATGGATGCAGAAAATCAACCTCCATAAACCAGGGCTTCAATCCTTTGCATGGCAGCAATACGTAAAGACCAATCCTTTTCTGGAACAAGGGTAGCCGCGATCTTCTCAAACTCCCGAAGTAATTCTTTCTCAGAATGAACTTTTACTGGTTCCACAGGTTTTTCTGTAACATCAGTGTCACCTGCAAATGACACAATAAATTGCACATCAGAAATGTTGTATACTTGTATATGTGGCAGGGGGTTAACTATCAAAACACACAAAGTGAACAAGCATAACTTGAGATGCAGATGGCGACAGTGTCAATAGGAAAACTAATTTCACAGAAAATATCAAAGATCTTGTGATAGGATGCATGCCCCCATAAATTTCAGGAAAAACAGCACAACTAAAGGAGTCACACCCATGCTATGTTACAAATTAAGAGAATATTGATTTGTTCTGGAATACATATTGGAACAAATTATCACAACAGTGAACAAAGTGGCTGTGAGCCCAGGGCGTATAGGTGGTGTGGTGCTTAGAATGTTTCGTTATCACTAGAATCCTTGGCCTTTTAGATCGGATGTGATCGAAAAGGCTGAAAAAGCTGGCGTGCTCGGGCCGAAAAGGAATGGTGTTTTTTTAGTTCGGATGTACTCCTAGCTGATACGCCGGTGAGCTGGGGCTTTTGGCGATTCGTGCCTATACTGGAATGATGTAGTAGCTAGTTTGATCGGTTCATAAAACGCACGGGCATAATCCTAGTTCATATCCTCATGTGCGAAATACAAAATTTCATGAAATGTAGACATTACCTCCAAACAGTGTACTTTCCCTTGGTATGCTTTTTGTTCTTGGGCTGCCTCTTTTCGGATTAGCACTAACAGATCTTGATTCTACAGCCTTATACTGCATCGCTGTATCAGATGAGCGAACCTTTGGTTCTATTTTATCCAACCTTGAATTTATTTCTTTTAGCTGCGGGCACCAAACAATAAAGATTAGGGTAATCTCGCTTTGTTGATTTGCAGACATTAAAAACAAGAGAACATAATATCATGTAAAGCATGAAATTGCTAGCCCAACTATTAAAAGGAAGTTTTAGTGATAAAAGTACCATGTAGGAAGGCAGATTATGGCGCTGCAACTCTTCATGAAATTGTGACCCCATGTGCTTGTACATCTCCTGTAGTGAAAAACAAATGAAGGCTTACTAGAAACACTTTATGCTGCCTAGACAACAGGTGTGTGTCTCAGCTAATCAGTGTGAACAGTTTAGATGAAATACAAATAGAGTACAAGGGACTAAAGCAATTCAACTAGAAGCAAAAGAGCTTGGAGCTACATTGAATGTTGCTATAAAAGATGATTCAGTCACTCCAGCTTGCAAATGTGGGATGGAACTATTGGGAAATTAAACAAGATCTATAGAAATGGAGAGTATACAGTCAACAAAGAGCATAAAATCATGGGCGATGGGGAAAAAAGTGTCAGATGAAGCAGGTCTATACAGTATGGAATATGGAATCAATCAACTAACCTCAATACAAGAGATAGCAGCATCTCGCACACTTTGGTTCGAATCATTCATCAATTGCAGAACCTGCACGAGACCGAAAATCTTAGGGCTTCTGAATATAGCATAAATGTGTAACATACAGACCAATACAAATCTGGATATGAATAAAAAGAATAAACAGCAACCATCTGAAAGTGTTCTTACAGGTGAAAGCAAAACTCGTTGCAAGGAAATCTCTGTAGAAGCAAATAGCCCAACTGCAGTTGCCACTGTACGTACAAACTCTTCCCGCACCCTCCAACTCCTATGAGTCCATGCATAACTACCAGCTCTTTCAACTATGATTGTTGGTGAAGAAACCTGAGAGTTGAACAAAATCAAAATATTGCAAGATAATAGTCCTAATCCTAAACTTTAAAACACTCAAAACATGATTGCCTTGAATGCTTTGATAGTTGAAGGGCGAAAGTAGATATGTAACATGGTTTAACAATAGTGTCTTAATATACTGTAATCCAGCACTTACTAGTAAAAACAGCATCAGAATTTAGAAGTCATTTTCATTGCAAAAAGCCAAAGATTGAAGCACTGAGACATTTATGAAAAAACACGGCTCCAAAAGACATCCTAGTTCTAATGTTAAATGGTAAAAAATAATAAAAGAATTATGTGTAAATGCCCCAGTATCAGATTGCATACAGGGAAGCAGCTAAGTCTTTACTTGAATCCCAAATTTATCTTTGTTTGGTACAACCAAAATCACAGAAGAATAAGACATGCCACTGGAAGTTCAACTTAGGAACCATACTCGAGCCCAAGAGCACACGATTCCTACAAAAAGTTAGCCAATTGATCCATTTAAACGGTATGCCTATCAATCTATCATGGTCAGCCGAATACCTTTGGATTTCCCACTTGAGCACGACTATGCAACTTCTGCATCTACCGTGCCCCACCCGACCTACCAAAAAAAAAAACAAGCCCCGAATCTCCAACCTGCTCCTGCTCGACCTCTTAGCTCGAATTCGAAGCTTAATCTAGCTTCCCAGCTACATGCATTTCCCGGGAGAGATGGGCAGGCCCCCTGAGAGCACCGCCGACGACGAAGGGAGCTCACTCACCTCCATTAGCGTGATGAGGAGCTGGCGCGCGGCGTCGCGCACGGGCTGCTTGCCGTCGCCGAGGCGCTCGACGGCGGCCGGGACGAGGGCGTTGAGGTGGATCTTGAAGTGGTCGCCGGCGACGACGGCGGCGGCGGAGAGCGCCTGGAGGCCGCCCTGGGCGATGCGGAAGTTGGCGTCGCGCGTCAGATCCATGCAGGTGTCGACCAGCGCGGTGACCTCGGCCGCCGCCAGCCCGCGGCGCGCCGTGGCGTCGAGCGCCTCGTGCAGCCGCTCGACGCCGGCCAGGCGCTCCTTGGTGTCCTTGGCGCGCGCCGCCTCCAGCGCCGCCTCCATTCCCTCCGCGCGCGCCCGGCGGACCCGCCACGGGGGGGAGAGCTCTAGGGTTCGGTTCCGGGCCGCGCGGGACCGGCGGCGAGGCGGGCAGGAGGTGGCCGGATCTGAGGAGGGGGGAGGGGGAGGGAGAAGGGGAGAGGTGGGGGAGTGACAGAGAGCGCACACAGCGAGACGAACACCAGATGCTGCTAGGGTGGTTGGGGGGCTTTAGGTGGCTTTGTGCAGTTAGCCCCCTGATGTTTTGTATCCTTCGCACTGGAGGGGCCTTTGCGTACAAGACTTCCGTATGAACTGGACTCTGGACTCCCCGGAGACCGGAACCGTGGACCCCACTGGACAGAAGGAGACTGGGCCAAAAGCTGGTGGCGCGTGGAAATTTTTGGCCGTATTTTAAACGGTTCTTTCCTTTTCTTTCTGCACAGCCAGAGCTGAGCACGAGGAAGAGGAATTGTTAAGTTTGCAGTTTCTCTTTTGGAAATTGTTGAGCTTTGCGACAACATTATAATAGGATCCAAACAGTCCATCCATATACCCTTGTCATGCAAGGTAACAAGGGCGTGGGAAAAGATCGCAATCCATTCCAAATCATTTCCACCACCCATGATGCGTGTGGCCTGCCTGTCTCGCCTCTGCAGCTGCTGCTGATTCGCTCGAGTGCAGCATCATTCCTTCCAGGCTTGAGTGACATTGCCACGGCAGCAGGATTTCAGTCACTCACAGCTGATGTGTACTGGTACGCTAATGCTAATAATAGTATCTGCAAAATCTGAAAAGAAAAAAAAACTGTATAAGTACTATTGCATCCAATCTTTTCGCGGGTGTTCTAGGAGACACTGTCAGTCAGTAAGAGCAAAGAAGACGGCGCCATGTCATCATATCTCTTATCCCCATTCATTCATCATCAGATATCACGGACCAAGGAAATTTTCAGTTCCGGCGGCTAGTCTCATGCATATGCATCCGTCCGAGAGGCTGCCGCACTCGTCTGATGCCACTGCCAGTGCCAGCCGGATGATGCGCGCACTCGCACCAGCAGCAACCAAACCAACTGCGGCGACGTTACGCCTCAACCGATCCGGCGATCCCCTGGCCTCCGGACGCCACTTCGCTGTCTGTCTTTTGGTTTCCATCGCACGAATTCCGTTCGCCTCCTGGAGCACACAACAGCCGCGAGGAGCACTATGGAGCAGGGGGAACCGGTGGAATTCCATCCAGCTTCTATTCTCGGCGGCTGACGGCTCTTCTGCCTTCGCTCGACGATGGCGCAGCCTGCAGGTGCAGAGGGTCCTGACCGTGACGTCAGGTCGATCCTGTCGCGTAGGGACAGCAACGCGCAAAGACAAAAAAAAAAGTCTCTGGAGCTGGTGTGCTACAGTGCTATAACCATTCCTGGGATGATTAGCGCCAAACTGATCATCATCATCATCATAATTGACGATTTCGCACGGGCATACGCCGTATTTTCTTCTCGGTGCTAGTAGTACCGTATAGTACGCAGACAAATCTTGGGTTAGTACATTATTATTATCCAAATCCTTTGCTGAAAGCTTACGACGACTTGAAGGCAGGAAGACAGGCAGGCGACGTACAGGCTGGCGGAGCTTGAAAACGCTTTCCACTCGTCGCTTACAGTAGGTGCTTAGCCTTGTCTATGAACAATGATACTAATCTTTTGGGGAGCCTGCTGACAGAAAGAGGCCAGAGCCAGCCATCATCATCTGATCTCTCATCGCCTCTCGCCTTTTTTTGCTAATAGTGGGGCACTCGTGCTGCCGCACGCCATCGATCGATCCATCGAGCATCGCCGCATCGGGGATCTGCCCGTCTCCTTTTCCACTTTCACCCTCGAGAGCAGAGCACGAGGTCACAGTCTGGACTCCGCAGGAGAGGTGAGGCGCAACCATGCACAGCACGGCACGGCTTGCCTTCCTTGCTCTCGGCGACCGCCGGCATCGCTGGAATGCACCATGCCACCATGCCTGCCGAGTGCACGTGACGGCTTGGCTCCCTAAACTCTGTTGCTCACTTGCTCACCGCCATCGGCATCGGCAGACTGGACTGGAGCATCGGTGGACTGGACTGGACTGAACTGAACTGAACTGGACCTTGGGCGGCGATCAACCTCCATAAACCAGGGCTCCTGTCTCTTGGTGACTCACTGCGAGAGAAATCGAAGGCCTGCTTCTTTGAAACAAAAATAATTTGGGAACTGCAGAAATAGCAGAACCATAGAATCGAAACACCCTAGCACCTGAAATCATGCAGGATTTCAGAAAAAAAAAAGTTTGGGAAAATGTCTTTCAAAGTAATAACATAGGAAAAACAAATACTTTTTTTTGAGTGAACGGAAAAACAAATACTCACAGCCTCACAGGAGATTAGAGTTCAAAACTTTCTTAGCATAGGGACCTCTCACGGGATCCAAAAAGCAGCTTGGAATGATTTGCTTTATTTCCACGCATTGTTGATCTCCATTTGACCTAAGAGCAAGGTGTATTTTATCGGAATTTACATCCAAATGGACAATACTCGATGAAATCTCATCATCCGGCTCTAATCAATATTTATTGGTATCACTAATGTAACACAAGTGCTCATGGAAACTAAACCCCCCCCCCCCTTTAAAATTCGAGATGTTTCTATGGTACCTACGCACGAGTTATTTAAACCAAAGATAATCATGTAGCTTTTGTCATGAACATGAGACAGGTAGGCACTTTGTCTATTGTTAGTTAGCACATTTAGTCTAGACTATAATCCAGGCGGCATCTGGATTAGGTAAAGCTCATAGTACGCCACACATGATCAGCAACTGGTTAAGAAGCATTACTGACAATCTAAAGCCTTTAGTTTTGCTAGGGCCATATATATAACACGGTTTGGTCATTATTGATAGTATATTGCATTTTTTTTAAAAAAAAATCTCTCCTTTGGAGGCTATTAATTTGCTCAATTATCCATTGACCCCACATTTAGTTCATGCTCCAGAAGTCAGCTTTGCAAGCCTTGGTTGTCGTGGTGGTGTAGCAATTAGGACAAGTGGCCAAGCTTTTTCTTTCTAGGCACATAGATGACGATTTAATTTATGGATTAATAGTCACTCAGATATATTGGTATACTTTTTGTTGTTGTTGGTTGTGTGCTTCCTTAGGTAGTGAATGGAAGTGCATTTCAAGACTCTGTGTTATCTATTCTTGAAATGTTAATGTAAACTTCCTTTATAAAAAGGGAGTGTATCCTATGCAAACCAGGCAAACTGTACAAACTCTTGATCAAGACCACATAATCTCCATCCGATGGACACAGAGAGAGGTGGGTTATTTCTAAAAAAATGCCACCATTAGACTAACTATTTTGGTTTTTGCAAGTCACCCAGCGTCGCCCACCACCCACTGGCCCTGCAGCAACCCCATGGCACCCCGGTAGCGCCAGCCAGGGGCGCTCCTCTTGCGGGCGGCTCCTCCCGTGGGCGGCTGGATATCGGAGGACCGCTCCCCAATCGTGACTCGCGAGTCGGGGACGACCAAGGGAGACGAAACAGGAGACCATGCGCTGGAGTCCATGGCGAGGTCGGCGGCGACTCGAGACCGGCGGCGATCGGCGACTCGAGAGTGGTGACTCACGGGCGGCGGCTCTTCTGTGCTCGAGATTACCATTGTTGGTCTCCTAGGGATGGGGTTTGGGGGTGATTAATTTGCAAAAAAATGTGATTACCATTGCTGGCTGGCGGGCGGTTAAATGCAAAATGAACCCATCTCAGCTCCTAGGCATTGGATGGGGATCTTGTGGTGTTGATCGAGAGTTTGCAAGTTTTCACAGCTTGCTTGGTTTGCACTTGATACACTCCCTTATAAAAATTAGTTTCCTCTAAAGTTCATTTTGGAACACAGGAAATTTACAAAGAAAACTGTTCATTTTCGTAGGAAAATCCTAGGATTCAGTCAAAAGAAATCATGTGTTCCAAAGGGGACTCGTGAATTTCAAAGGATGTTTTTGGGATGCTGCCCTTTCTTCCCTTCTTTACAAAATATCATCTTTAAAAATAATTTTTATTTTGTTCAAATTTATGTGTGTAGCACTGTAGCAACGCACAATCCAGTATCTAGGCCTTGTTTAGTTCCAAAATATTTTGCAAAATCGACACTGTAGCTCTTTCGTTTGTATTTGACAAATATTGTCCAATCATGGCCTAACTACGTTCAAAAGATTCGTCTCGTCAATTTCGACCAAACTGTGGAATTAGTTTTTATTTTTATCTATATTTAATACTTCATGCATGTGTCTAAAGATTCGATGTGACGGAGAATCTGAAAAATTTTGCAAAATTTTTTGGGAACTAAACAAGGCCCTAGTTCATCCAACGAAGTGCAACGTTCCTCACGTGGCAGAGATGGAACTCCCAGTACACAACAAGACGCCTGCAGCCACAGACAGCGCAACCAAGTACCAAGGCTAGTCGCAAACAAGGCGCCTGCAGCCACACAGGTCACAGGGGTACAGAAAAACTATCAACGCTAACCTCCATCGCCAACCGGGCCGTCCAAGCGGCCTGTCGCCGTAACGCAGCGATTCCCACACACCCGTACGTTGGCAGTTGCACTCCGGACACCATCAAAACAGGCGCCCATATCGTCTCTCTCGCGCGCCCCGCTCGATCTCCCACGCAAACGCACGCAACCCTCAGGCCTCAGCTCGCCACCACACACACAGAACGCGTGTGCTCCTGCCTTCCTGATCGAGCAACGAGCTAGCTACCTAGCTTGAGGACGACACGACACGATGGCCTTGCAGGTCACCGGCGGAGTGGGCTGCTGCTGCCCTCGTCCTCAACCGGGCTGTGGCGGCCGGCGGTTGGCGCAGGCGGCGGCGGCGCTCTGTCGCCCGCCCCGCGCTGTAGCGTCGTCCGGCACGACCACGACGGTGGTGGAGGAGGACGAGGGCAAGGTGAGGCTGGGCGGCTCAAGCGTCGCCGTCACCAAGCTCGGCATCGGCGCGTGGTCCTGGGGCGACACCACCTACTGGAACGACTCCGAGTGGGACGGTACGTACGTGGGAATTCACCTCCGGCCTGTTGCGCGCTCCTGTGTTTCTTGTTCTCGTTCTCATTCTTGCTCGGGGGTGCGGACGTCAACGACGTTTCCTGAAATCCTGGTCATAATATGGGCGGCGCCAGGGGTATGCCCCTATATTCCATGGAATACCATGATTTGACAAACACACACATGTATAATCAGCATGTATGTTAGTTTGTTGAATATTGTAAATATGTAGTCCATAAAAGCAACTCCAATAGTCTGGCTAGAATTAATTGTCAAATTCTATTGTTTAGCTATTTTGTCGAATAGAAAAATTCTAAAAAAATAAGAGATCTACAACAATCTTGTTATTTTACAAAGTCTTACAGTTAGCGTCTGTAATAAGCTATATATAGCCACCGAAAATAAAGAGAAAGCCAACTTCCTATTTTATAAAATTAGATAGCATATTTTTAGTTGGAGTCTACTTTTTGCTATACAAATTCTGAAATAGCATAAACAACAAGAATAGTTAAACTCTTGAAGTTGCTCTAAGCCTAGTAGAACAACTAGTAGCGGCAGCCCATGAACTCATCAGAAAGAAACCCATCGACGGCATTCCTCTAGCGGCGGCGGTCAGTGGTCTCTATAGGCTTTCTCATATACAGCTCCCCCTCAACGTCTTTCTCACATAGGGCCTTTCTCATATACGGTTTGAAGCAACAACAAGGTGACCACAAAGATCCCATATCTATTTTTTATTCTTCAAAGTAAGAATTGAAGGTTTCGTTTTCTTCTTTTTTTGTTGCGTTGTGATTTTTTAAAGAAATATTGCATTGTGTTCTTGTAACATAGATAAAGAATTTATATATACTTTGTTTATTACCAGGGGCGACACTAGGCTCACTTTGCCTGATGCCAGCGACGGAGCCAACGGTGGGGCTGGTGGGGCTCCAGCCCCCCTATGGCCGTAGAACCCATGTAGGCCCCCCTTAGCCCCTCCTACAAATTTTTATCATTGATACTCTTAAAGAAGGGGCTGAAATTATCTTAAGGTAGCAGAAGCCTCTCCTAAATATTTTTCTAGATTCGTCACTGCCTGATGCCTTGTTACTAGGATAAATAAATATTTTGTCTAGCATATATTTTAAGAAAATTATATGTACTACTTGAGCTGTGCACCAGAATCAATTCTGTATTGATTTTGTCCCCTATTACTATTGCACATATGCGTTGAAAATTTTTTATACATGGAATAGCCAGCTGTGAAATCCTGGCTCCGCCACTCCACATGCCTTCCCGTGCGCACAATAATCTGCCCGTTGCATTGCCAGCAATGAATCGTACGTGCATGTTGTGTGTGTAACTTGCACGCATGATGTGTCAGCACTTCAAGGAAAACGAAATTGGCATGCTCTCCAATCCCTTGTCTTTTCTAATCTCTACAGTATGATATGATGATCCGCTGCTTTAGGAAATGTCCTGCTCGATCGTTTCTTTGTCTTAACCGTGACCGGATCATCAGATATTATTGCTGCTACTTTTACGGCGAGCATTGGGTTATTAGCATGTCAATGGACAATGGCCAATGTACTCCGTTCCAATTCTAGTTCTAGGTGATTAGTTTCTTTGACCTGAATTGCCAGATAGGAGACTGAGGGAGGCACAGGACGCGTTCGATGCGAGCATCGATAACGGGATGACCTTCTTCGATACCGCAGAAGTATACGGTACAGCGGTGAGAAACTAAACTAAACCTGCTAGCTCACTCATTCTTGTCTGCTTCTCCAAATTCAGTTTTGAAGGCACACTTGTATCTAACTAAGAATCCTTCTGTCCTACAGCTCATGGGAGCAGTCAATTCTGAAAGTTTACTGGGAGGGTAATATCCTATCTTCCGTTGTTTGTTACTTTAATTTTTTGCCAAAAAATGTGTAACAGTATTTTTCAACAAGTGATGCATGTCTTGCCATCAGATTCATCAAGGAAAGGCAACAGAAGGACCAGATCGAGGTGGCCGTCGCAACAAAGTTCGCTGCCCTTCCTTGGAGATTTGGAAGGGGTAGTGTTCTTTCCGCGCTGAAGAAATCACTAGACCGTCTTGGCCTATCGTCGGTTGAGCTCTACCAACTCCACTGGTTGGTTCTTCTACTCTTTCTGCAGACACATGTTCATGCCCGTAAATTGCAAGTTTTTATTTACGTTTTCATTATCTTTTGCCAGGCCAGGGATTTGGGGGAACGAAGGTACCCGATGCAGCATACCCTTTGCAAAAGTTAAATCTGATCGACTGATCAGTGAACTTCATTGTTCTGACATGATTGAGCATGATGGTGCAGGATACCTTGATGGTCTCGCAGATGCTTATGAGCAAGGCCTAGTAAAGGCTGTTGGAGTCTCAAACTACAATGGTTTGTATCATGTCTTTAGCTTGCAAAAATGATCTCATTGAAATAACAATATCTACTATGGTTTTTATATAAAGAGAAGCGCCTTCGGGATGCGCATGCTCGTCTCAAGAAGAGGGGTGTTCCACTTGCTGCAAATCAGGTGAATTACAGCCTCATATACAGAACCCCGGAGCTGAATGGTGTGAAGGCAGCTTGTGATGAGCTCGGTATCACCTTGATTGCTTATTCACCGATAGCCCAAGGTAGGAGCCAATCTCTTAATTTATGTACCGAATTATGCGTTCGTGTTAATAAATTGAACAGTTTTGGTTTGATGTAAGCCCAATCCAACTTATTGTTTTCCAATCTCATTTCCTGCACTAATTTGTTCCCATAATTCAGGTGTTCTGACAGGTAAGTACACTCCAGAAAAGCCCCCTACTGGTCCTCGAGCAAATACATACACCCCTGAGTTCCTCACCAAGGTTAGTGTTATGTAAACTAGAGCTCGCTGGTTACACTGACACAGAGCTTCAATCTCTGCAATTCAACTTTGTTATCTGAAATCTCAAAATGCATCATGTCATACATGTACAGCTCCAACCACTTATGAACAGGATTAAAGAGATTGGAGCAAGCTATGGCAAGAGTCCAACCCAGGTACGGTGGTTTTTTTGGGGGGAACTGGAGGGGCCTTGGTCCCTGCAGATGATTTTATAAATTAAAGGACAGAGAGTAATACAAAAAAAAGTGGTTCACCTACAAAAGTTTGGAACATCACCAGATCAGAAACATTTGAGATCATAACGAGATGCATGAACACGATTGGTCTTCCTTCTCTTCCTTCGTTTCAGGTGTCTCTGAACTGGCTGACCTGCCAGGGGAATGTGGTGCCAATCCCCGGAGCCAAGAATGCCAGCCAGGCCAAGGAGTTCGCTGGTGCACTCGGTTGGAGCCTGACAGGAGACGAGGTCGAAGAGCTACGAACTCTGGCACGCGAGATCAAGGGCATCAAGATGCCTATCGAGGAGTCGTAGATACTCCGTATTTCACCAACCCCATGCATGGTATAGCACTGATTAGAGATTATAAGGTTTTAAAGCGAGAAGAAGAAAACACACGGATCTAAAAAGGAACCAAGATGTGTAAGTACTAAGTAGAAAATGCAGCTTTCAACGAATCTCATGCCTATCAGCCTATGCACTATAACTCTGCTGCCTGTTCTCCGCTTTACAAATACTTAGAATGGAAAGATAGAGACTATTGTGCCGCAAAGCAACACAAAAGAAACTACTCAAAGTGAAAGAAAAGTTACGGTTTGCTTTACAGCGTTTGTAAATTTATGACATGACTATTGATTGTAAGCAAGAAAATATTATGGCTGATCTCAAAAGTGTAAAATATGCTACCAACATAAATATGTTAGGTAAATGTTCAAAACATATTTCATTGTTATAAGAACTTCAAGAAGTAAGAAGTTATACTTGCTTTTAAATTGGGGCTAGGAGGAGTGAGGGCTCGGGTGATCACTTGAACCAAGTAGGTAACCGAGTTCGAATCCCGTGGTGCCACTCTCGCCAGGATTTCAAGGATAGGCATCTCAACAGTTTGGGTATCTTAATTCTTCGTCTTTTCCAACTTAGCATATCTCCCTGTCTAATGTGCAAATATACGTGCAGACTCCGCGCTTGGCACGGTCTTTCTCCTCATGCTTAGCGGGACTCTTCGTTCGTTTAGCGTGGCTCTTCGTTCGTTTAGTGGGGCTCTTCGTTTTGTTAGCGGCTTTTTTGGTTTTTGGAAACAAAATTTGCCAAACTATTGAAGATGAGATTTTTTTCCTCCCCATATTAATTTAGGAGTTGGCAAGCAACAAGATTTTGGAAACGAATTTTGCCAAACAGTTGAAGATGCTTGCACCTGCCCCTAATTAGAGCTCATATTGTCTATTTCTATACTGAGGAAGTGAGGATAGCTTTAGTGATAAGCTGAACGAATCCCTCATTTTGCTAACTCAACAATTATATGTCTGAGAGAGTGGTCTTACTAAGCAGATTCGAGGCGGGCATTTTCATTTCGTGTTTAGTTTCTTAAGGGAAAAATTTTCGCGACGTTGTAGCATTTTCGTTTGTTTGTGGTAATTATTGTCCAACCATAGACTAACTAGGCTTAAAAGACTCGTCTCGTAAATTTTGACCAAATTGTACAATTAGTTTTTATTTTTGTCTATATTTAATACTCCATGCATGTGTTTAAAGATTTGATGTGACAGAAAATCTTGAAAAATTTTAGATTTTAGGATGGAAATAACAAGGCCATAGCAGTAGGTAAAGTGATTTTTTTGGAAGGGTTTGTGGGGGAGGGGGTAGTAGATATGAGTTCAAAAATTACAGCGAAGACACAACATCTCGCTCCCATTTCTCTTCAAGGAAGTCCGGGTCATTCTTTCTTTTTCTTTTTCTTTACTATTGTTTATCGAATCAGAATCTTTCTCTTTGTAAGCTAGGTTTTGTTTACTTCCCCAAATATTTTGCAAAATATTTCAGATTTCCCGTCACATCGAATCTTACGGCATATGCATGAAGCATTAGATATAGGTAAAAAAGATAACTGATTACACAGTTTGTATGTAATTTGCGAGACGAATCTTTTGAGCCTAGTTAGCCTATGATTGGACAATATTTTTCAAATACAAACGAAACTATTGTTGTTCACATTTTGCAAATTTTTTTTGCAAGTAAACAAGGCCATATCAGATCATGATAGGAAGGGCAGCATTTGTCTTTTTTCATTTCGTGAATACTCAATAACTTCCAACTTTTGGTACTACATTCCTCTAACACAGAGGGTCAATCTAAACTTCTATCAATTCAACAAAATACGGTAACCAACTATGCTATAAATACGAGAAAGGGGGTCCATGAGTTTATTTCAAACAATATTTCTCAAATCGTATTGGGATCGATGACATATATTCATAAGATTTGCATATGACCACGTCTCTTTCTAATTTTGCAAGGTTGATATTTCTTCACAACACCCCTGCTTTTTATAATTTTCCTTCCCCATGATTCCAACTTTATTAATATCAATACATAGTGATTTTTTAAAATCTTTTTCCATACAAGAAAACCATTATTGATGCCATCTTATATCCATTATATGTTGTCTTCTTTGTCATTTGACTTTCGCTTGACATTTGTTCACTTATGCATTCCTGACTCGTTCTTCAAATTTGATCCATACAACTCAATTATTAATCTCTTCTTATTCATGCAAATCAAGTAATTATTGAGACCAAACTATATTCATTTTCGTTCTCCTTTCCCCTTATCAAACATGCTCGGTTCATCTTCATATGAGATATGACATGAGTTTGGTCTATATGCATTTACACATATATCTTTCTTTAATATTAAAACAAAGTGATTCTTCCATCCATCTTACCTCCCTTTGTTCCAAAAACTTTTTTTTATTCGAACTTTGTCCGTCTTACCTCCCTTCGTTCCAAAATCTTTTTTTTTAATTCGAACCTGTTTCGGTCTTACCTTCATTCATTCTATTTTTTTTATTTTTGTTCCATCTGTCACCCCAACTTCGAGCACTACCTCTAGTTTTGATTCTTCATAGTTTTTTTTAGTTTTATTTGATCATTTTTTGCAAGTTTGTTCCCCATAAACACCCAAAGCAACGAAGAATAAAGACAACATCATAGGTCTATGGACCATGCATGGACCTTCCTTAAAAACACAAAATCTCACCACTAAATTATTAATGTAGTTATAATTATAATGGAACTTATCTTATTAGAACATACTCCATCCATCTCATTGAAAGTGTCGTTTTTTGACTTTTGGGTACCATGTTTGACCATTCATCTTTTTTTGCAAATTATAAAATAAATAAATTATTATTAAAGTATTTGAAAGCCCTAGTTTGGTTTTGGATAATTGATGAAACCCTAGTACTAACCTCTATACTAAGTATGTATGTAGACTTAATGAGGTTGGTACATGCCAAGTAATGGAGCAAGTGATGATCATGGTGATGGTGGTAATGACCACAAGATGATCAAGTGCTCAACTTGGAAAAGAAGAAAGAGAAAAACAAAACCCTATGGAGATCAAGACAAAGGTATTGCTTAGGGTTTTGGTTTTGGTGATCAAGACACCATAGAGGGTGTGATCACATTTAGGATAGATAGTCGTACTATAAAGAGAGGAATTCTTTGGCTAATTGGTTATCAAGTGCCACTAGGTGTCTGTTGGGTATTTTAAACGCAAACAGAAAAATCCGCAAGCGCACGGATACCGATGTAGCCTTCACCCGGGAGTATTCCAGAGTATCGATTTTCCACCGGGAACGTGAGTGTACTAATTAAGAATCAAGATCGCCCAAGGATAACTATATAATTGTTTTTGGTGGGAAGAGAGGAAGCTTTCTGAGAGTTCTCTAGTTGATCTAAGAATCAAGAATTACTTCAAGATTATCTATATCGGGACATCAAAGCACTAACTACAGAAAGAGATGAGAAGGGGGCTAGGAAGGTCTGACTACGGTCCTACAAACACCGATCCGAACGTGGTGGAATACGTCGACCGTTAGGGCTGTCACTACTCTAAGGCTACCACAACAATCCGCAGGATTGGGTGCAATTCCAGGTAATTGCAAGACTAAACACCACGTCTAATCTATTAATTACTACTCTAGCGTTATAAAGACTAGAGCACTTGATGCAAGCGGAAATCCAATAAATAACTTGAATGTAAATAAAAGTAATTAAAGAACTCAGGAATTATGAATTGAAGAACCTGGAGAACGATGAAGAACGAACCAGATGCTGCAAAAGTATAATGTTGAGGAAGATCCGACAAATCCGGCTCCTCCTCCGCTCTCCTCTTCTCTCTCCCTATTTTCTAGATTACAACTAGAACTAACTAGAACTAGAACTAGAGGAACTAGAACTAGAACTAGATGAACTAGAACTAGATCTAGATGAACTAGAGGTAGAACTAGAAGAACTAGAGGGATCCTCTCTACTTGGATGAAGAATTAAAACCCTAGCTTTGATTCTGTAGAAGAGGTATGATCTCCAGGGGCCGGGGGGTCTGGTTTTATAGTCCCTTCAAGTGAATCTAGGCCGTCGGATCAAACCGACATTGATCGCACGGTTTTCCTTGATCCTTTAGGTCGGTGGAGCATGATCCCCGAGCTTCACCCTGATTGGTCCAGGGGGGAGGGCGGGCGCCCAGTAAGGGAGGGCGGGCGCCCAGTGCCCGGCTCCGTTACGTCTCCCGTTCGGTCCCGTGGCTTCTAGAGTCTTCTAGATGATAGAAAATTGTGCGGCACGTTAATATCTCTATGTAAACCCGACGTGTGGGCCTTTCTTCCGTATTTCCTGATAACCCCCTGCAGAAATAGACAAACACCAAAACTCATGGAATTCTGTCAGATAAAACCCTAAGTCTAAGTGTTAGTTGCATTTGGATCCTTTTCCCTGATTAGTTGATGGTTAAATGTGAGCATTAAGGACCGTCAACAGTGTCATTGTTCATGTGCATGCATTTAGAACCTAGTAAGCTAACTTAACTCCTTCGAAGAAAACGATTGTGAAAATGCTAACACACGTGCACATGTTGGTTTACACTTTGTGGTGTTGGCACACTTTGAGAAGGAGGTGGAGTTTGAAGGGTAGAGAGAGGATGAATTCCTCTCTCCCTCCCGCCGAGCTTGCGAGGTGGGATTCGGCGCTTTTTGAGAAAATGAAGTGCATATTTTCTATTGCGTCGGTGGAAAAATTTGGAGAAGTCACGGAAGTGTTTCTCGCGAGAAACACTCACCGGACGCTGGCCACTAAGGCACCGGACGCTGAGTCTGTGCGTCCGGTGTAGTCAGTGCCTGGCCCAGCTAGGGTAAGGCACCGGACGACAAGCACCGAACGCAGGCTTGTGCGTCCGGTGGTACGTGTCTGGTGTGAGGTCTGTTTGCAGACCTCTCTGGGTTTAAGTCCGGTGAGCACCAGACGGTCTGGTGCTTAGCGTCCGGTGACCTGCGCATTTTACATACCTCTCTGTGTTTAAGACCGGTGTGCACCGGACGCGTCCGGTGGCAACTTGCTCAGCGTCCGGTGCTCTGCAGGTTACCGTTAGACTCTGACTCGTTGTTGACTTTGGAGCATCGGACGCAGGTGTTGAGCGTCCGGTGCCCCTTTAAGAGCGTCCGGTGACCCCGCAGTTTGCCCAGTGAAAGAGCCAACGACTCTATTTGTTTGAGGGGTCTATAAATATTTGTTGGCCGGCTTGGGACTCACTCTCTTGGTATTCTAGCATACAGAACATCCTTGTGAGCCTAAGCAAACACCTCTTACTCATCTCCTTCATAGATTATTCATCTTTGTGAGATTGGGAGTGATTCCAAGTGCATTTGCTTGAGTGATTGCATCTAGTGGCACTTGGGGATCGATTTGGCTGTAGGTTTTCTTGTTACTCTTGGTGGTTGCCGTCACCTAGACGGCTTGGAGCAGCGGAGGAGGATTGACACGAGTAGGTGATTGTTCGTGGCCATCTCCCGGTGATTGTGAGGGGTTTGTGCCTACCTCGACGGAGAGCCAAATGCAACATTAGTGGATTGCTCGTGTCATTGAGCTACCTCATTTGTGGGTAGGTTCTTGTGGTGTCCTAGTGAGGACGAGGTTCGTGCTACACCTCTTAGCCACCGAACCACCAAGTGTTGGTCGACACAACGGGGATGTAGCGTGCCGGCAAGCACGTGAACCTCGGGAGAAAATTGTGTGTCTCCATTGTGATTGTTCATTTGAGTTCTCCCGGTGATTGGACTTCATATTATTGATTGGTTCATCCCCTCTACAGGCGGTATAAAGATCAAACCATCTCTTTTACATTCTCACAAACTAGAGTAGCTTACTTTTTTGTTTAGAAACTTTAGGTAGCTTTCTAGTGTAAGTAGTGACATAGCTCTTGTGTGCCTAGTGATTATATCAACTGGAATTGTTGAATAGGTGGCTTACAAACACCCCTTTAGAGCTAGAGCAAAAAGCTTTGCTTTGTTATTTACTAACCTTTTGCTCTAGTGAGTTTGTAGGATTTTTAAATAGGCTATTCACCCCCCTCTAGCCATATTAGGACCTTTCAGTATCTCTTATGATAAAACAAGTCATAACAAAATAATTAATATTTATATTTTTTGAATAAGTCAAACAGTCAAACAAGATGGCATAGAGTCCAAAACATCACTTTCATAGAACGGAGGGAGTATATATTTCAACTGATGATTCATTTAATCGAATTGCAAATTGAAATCTTAAGTGACTTATTGTTTAATCCAATCTAAATAAATGCCTCCAGGTTGTATGCATGCACCAATTCAAGGTGAGAACTGTCACATAGAAAATCAAGAGAGGTTTCCTATCAGTTATTAGCGTCCCAACCAATCCTTATTTTAGAATCACAGATTTTATGAGTTCTTCATAAAGATATGGAACTTGATGTTTAGCTATATCAAAATTACATGGATAGGATGAAAGTTTAAATAGAAATTTAAAATTAGGATACACCGACATGTTTGCTACTAATCATATTGTGCTACTAATCATTGATGAAGCTACGAGAGGGTTGTTGCTGCAATTGTGGTCGTTCGAAGCTAGCATGTTCATCGAGCGCAGCCGCGCAGGTGTTGTGGTGCAGGAAATTTACTGTCACAGTCAGTCGAGCAGCTCTAAAAATGAATGTGCTGGTCTCATGCGGAAGAACGCTTCCAACAAATCCCGAACCTACAGTGCCTCCAGTACATGCTTTGAAACGACCAAGATTTTTTCACAAAGGGAAAAATCCACAGATTCGAATTATACTGTGATAATTCAAAAATTGAGCCATCACATTATCATATATCAGCTGTTATCATAGTCATACATTGTGAGAAACAAAATTACAACACATTTACTTTACAACTCTTGGTCAACAAGCCTATTACATCGTTTTTCTACCGGAAACACACGCAGGTCTTTATCAGAGTCGATGTAGCGCGTCAGCGGTGAAGGCTCCTCCTTCACGAGTAATCATCAGAGTCGGCGTAGTTGATCAGCGGGCGTAGCCTTCATCTCCGAACCAAACTTGAGCGCAGGAACGAGACCACCTAATCCTTCTATTCTCCATAGTTATCATCATAGACCACGTTCAAAACCTGCTAAACAACTTTTAGTACGATTTGTACTGGCCACTGGCTCCCACCCTATGCTTTTGCGTAGCTTTGTGGTAAGTGGAATGCAAAGGGTACATCAGGAGGCCTATATATATAGCTGTAGTCTTTCCTATGCAAGTTCATCAATATTTTATAATAATTTCAAGTTTTAATCCATCTCAACCACACGTCCGTCCATCCATCCATCCATCCATCCCATCACACACATCTCACCACACTCTCACTCTCTAGGCGGCAAGTACGACTCCCGCTCGTGTCTTGCCTCAACGGCCAACGCCGGATCCAACACAAAACCCAGGGAAAGATAGAAGGGACTCCTCTCACTAGTCAAGTGAAGCTGTACTTAGGAAAGGTCCATAGCCGACGAATCGGCATATGTATCGATCGATCAACCAAACTCTGCAGAGGTTTGCACTAACCACAAGATCACCATCATCGACGAAGGCCCTCGTCTAGGCTGATTCCGGGCTGCCTTCCAACTAAACACGATGCCACCCTACCACTCAGATCTGGGACCATACCGGAGTACCACCGGTACGCTAAGACTGTGAGGCGTAGTATCGGGCCCCAAAGGTCACTACGCTGTCTTAGGAGGGTGTGGGTCCTCATGCCCGTACCTCCCTACACTATGCGCTAACAACCTAGTAGTAGTGGCACCGCCCTAGCTGGTCGTACATCCGTTTCCTCCCCATAAGAGCGAGTGGGGTGCAAGGCTTCCTAAGACCCAGTCCACAGAACATATCAGTCCTTAGGGTGACCAAACAGGACATCTTCACGAGGGGCCAACCGATTCCCCGCTCGACGGGACATCCGGCTACCCCGTGCTAAACAACACCTCCCATCCCGGCGCTTCGTCCCACGAAGACACTCCACTCCAGGACCTCTCCCTGTCACATGTATCCGCCACAGGTCTCTCTCATGGAGAACGCCTAGGTAGCATCCCCCGGCAAGACTTGTTCCAAGACTCGTCGTAGGTCCTGCTCGGTCGACTCAACCCTCACCACACACCCAAGACACACGCCAAGATCTCCCCAAATCCATTACCATCTCATTATCCAATTATCGGCACCACGTGCCTTATCCACTCACATCCAATCTCCCACATTGCATCACATCACAGATATAATGCGTAGTAGAAGCAGTAACAAGTAGTATGCAGCATCTAACCTAACAGCGGGTGTGCGAGGGTTGTAGGTTGCAACAAGGCAATGGCTCACAAGCATTTCTACCATGCAACCTATCTCAGTTCATTTGCATAAAAGTAAAGCACTAGCATCTACATTATTGCATGTCTAATAGGATTCTACGAGGTTGGGTGGGACGTGGCACCTGTCGAGTGACATCTCCAAGATCCTCAGTTCACTTGTAGTTGTACTCTTCCAAGGTCTTTCTTCTATCTGCATGTCCTTTCTTCAACGGGTTCCGATCCGACCTACGCTAACCTCGATGCAACTACCTCGTAAGCGACAAACAAGGCAAAACAATCAGACCACTAGACCTAGAAAGACTGTGAAAAGAGGTGACAGAACACTGAAGAACAACTACACTAAGAGAGCACCAAAATGATAACGGCTTAGCCCTCTCGGCGGATGTCCGATCCCTGGGCTAAAAGAAATAGGAATGTCTGTTCACCAAGTAAAAGTTTAAGTCTTAGCCTAGCCGGTACTTCTCGAGTCGACTGTGTCAACCTGTACAGCTTTAATAAATGGCTTAGACCCTAACTTATCTCGAGTAAACACCACGGCTAACGGGCTTTTGATCCAGTGTTACATAAATCGACGGGAATCGAAAAGACTACAAGCACGAGAAGTTCCGGTCTCTCTCAATTCATACGCCATTGTAGTTAGCGAGAGCCAAGAGAGGGTGGAACAAAGAGAGAAGAAAAGGGGAGTGGTCTACTCCTTCCAATTCACTCGCCATGGTAAGAGACGAGGAATTAGAAAGAGTGACACACAAAGAACACGAGTGCTCAAGCTACTTGTAGTGTACCACGACCTAGGTACACTGAATGCACTAAGACATCACTAGGGTTCTTAGCGGTGCGGTTGTCACCACGAGAACCAAGGAAATGCTACGGTCGAATAGGTACAAGCATACAAGAGTTTAAACACAAAGAACCAAAAAGGCGGGAAAAGACACGGGTTTCACTTCCCATTGATCCACTTGCCATAGCGACGGCGGGAATCACGGAATTGGAAACAAAACATTAAACAAGCAAAAGGGCTCAATCCGCATCTTACTGGATCGACGGGGATTGAGACCAAGAGAGAAGAACGAGATCACACTCTTCCAACCAACACGCCATAGAACGAAAAACGGTTGGTTAAAAGAGATACGACCCCACAATCTACTCCAACTCATAACACTTCAGGACCTAGGTGCTTCTAAATCGGCACAAGGTCATTCCTATAGTTCCAGACGATGCGGTTGTCATCGCGGGTACTAGGGGAAATGCCCGGGTCTAGGTGGCATAAGCATACGAGACAGATAAGATAAACATGCAAGAAAAATGGGATAGGCTCGACGGCCATGGCGAGGCGTCTCGCGACCATGAGCTTCACCTAACAAGTTGGCTTTCGACTGTTCTACAAGGGTTGCTCCTAATCTATATCCCACTAGACTAGATCACAGAGAACTCGAAGGTGCGGGTAAGAACCGCGTCGATAACAACATCGAGTCCACGATGACCACGTCTGAGGGATGGGAACAAGAGCTAACGACCGTAGCGCAACAAAGTCAACTAAACACAGGGAATGAGTTACGCTCGGCATCACGATCACGGCGGGACGAACCCACGATCGAAATGATCGAACGCTCTACCATTTCCCTAACCGGCTCGAAGGCTCGGTCCTCAGGCATGCAAATAACAAAAGAAAGAACAACGGGAATACGAGAGAAGGGACATGCTCGACATTACGGCCATGGCGAGACAAACTCGCGATCGTAACGCTCAAACACATCACTCTCTCAACCGGCTCGAAGGCACGGTCCACAGGCAATTCAGAGTAACACCAGAAATCACGACTCAACCACTGACAACACAAGACACAACGACAATTCGGAGTAGCACATTTCCAATAGCACAAGGTAGAGAGAGATAGATAGATAAATAGACCGGCACGAAGGCACGACACAGGCATGGGTATAGATAAATCATGTATCGACAAGTATAAACGATGATAGAAAGATGTACAAAAGCAAAAGGGGTTTTTCGTCGACGTCGACTAGGGTTCGACCTTGGTGATGGCAGGGACGGCGAGGCTTGTCGCGGAACGCCCGGGTGAACTTGGCTAGCTGCAGCGTGTCCTGGTCCGCTATGGCGTGCTGATGGAGGTCGGAGTTGGGCATGACAGCACGATCCAGGAGACGTCGCGACTCTAGCAAAATGATATAGCGAAGCCACTGCTCCCCTGCAACAGTGAGGTTCACGACACGAAGGCCGGTCTCAGCACAACAATGACGAGGTTGATGGAAGGAGATGGAATAGGTAGAGTTTTGGGACTTGTGACTCACGGCATGGTGGTGATGCTCAGGGCGACATCACGAACGCGGGGTGGCAGCTGGCGGAGGACGGGCTCAGCGTTGGCGCGGCGTCACGGGCTCCTGGTGACCGTGGCGAGGACGGGACGAAGCTCGACGCGGCGAGCAGCTCTGGCGCACGAGCAGGAAGGAGCTTGGGGGAGAGCTCGCGGTGCTGGCTCGACTCGACGTCGCGGACAACGACGAGGTTCTTGCGCGTCGCCGTGGTGGATGGGGCCGGGTCGATGTCGCAGCCTCTGCACGACGCGGTGAGCTCCATCGGGGCAGTGCAGGTCGGGGTCCAGGGTGAGGTCGGCGACATCGCAGGGTGGGCGTGGCCGTGGCTCCATGTCGCGGATCGGGGCTCGGCGTGGCGGGCGCAGTGGTGCTTGGCGGCGTCGTGGCCCGAGGCGAGGTGCTCGGCAAGGGTGCGGAGCTCCTGCTCGGCGTCGTGTGTCGCGGGGGCGCCAAGCGGTGGCGCTCGGGCTCCTGCTCGCTGTGGGCGCGGCTGTGACAGGCTCGCCGCGGGTGTGGTCGAGCTCCAGGAGACGGCGAGGCATGGGAGAGGGAAGCGCACCAGCGGTGGCGGCGGTTCGGGAATGGAACAGGGGCGCGCGCGGCTCTGGTTCTTATAGGAGGCGCGGCTAGGGTTCCAAGGCCGTCTCGACGTCCGTGCCGTCGATGTGACAGCCGAGACACACGGCAGCGGATCCTATGGAGCTTGTACGGACGCCGAGGCAGGGGCAGGCGCGCGCAGATGCATTCTAGGCGGCGGCGGCTGTCCTAGGGAGCAGGCGCTCCCCACTCTAGGGTTGGGCGTAGGGGAGGAAGAGGCTCGCGGCTGGGCCTTGGGCCGGGGCGAGGTGGGCCACGCGGGAGGGGAGGAGAACCCGACTAGGCCTTAGTGCGCGGGATGGGCCTGGGGTGCGCGTGCAGGACTGGGCCGAGGGGGGTTGGGGAGGCTGACTGGGCCAGGGTAAAGGAGGGGATGGGGAGCAGGTGGGCCGTGTGGGGCGCCTGTGCGGCTGGGCCAAAGGCCAAGGAGGGGAGCTCAAGAGAAGGGAATGATTTCCTATTTTGCTAACTGATGGAGGGGGGATTTTCTACCCTTTGCTAAAATGATTGAGCGGGAGAGGGAAAAGAGATTGAGATGAGTTACCACGAATTTAAGATAGATTTAGCGGTAGAGATTTGGTGATGAGATCAACAAGAGAAAAGGTTTGAGAAGGGAACTTTGGAAAGAGTTCAAAAAGGATCAAAGGAGTTTGAGACGTACTCCAACGAAAAGGTTGAGAAGAGATTCGCTTCGCCTTGAGATCGGCTCAACGGAGATTTGCGAAGACTTTGCTAGAGATTTGTACACTCCAAAACAAACTCAAAACCCTAAACAAGACCCAACTCAAGACGACTCACGAACAAAAGCACTCGCCTATAAATAATTCTATATGAATGCGACGATTTGTTAGCGGGTTAAGATCGAGTTAGATCTAAAAACTATATGCTTCACACGATTACAGAAAAAATTTTAAAAAGCTCGTATTTTTGGTTTTCGTAAAAATCTAGGTTGTTACATGCTTGCTTGGTGTCTCACCGTTCGACACGGCCAAACGGGCACTGTGTTCTGCAAGAGAGCTTCTAGTAGCCTGCTGTAAGCCTGTACTCCAGTACTAACTGTAACTTTGTACGATCCACGGGGCGGGGAATGGTAACGCTAGGGTGGGCTTTGTTTAGTTCCTAAAAAATTTTGCAAAATTTTTTAGATTTTTCATCACATCGAATTTTTAGACGTATGCATGAAGTATTAAATATAGACGAAAATAAAAACTAATCACACAGTTTGATCGAAATTGACGAGACGAATCTTTTGAGTCTAGTTAGTCCATGATTGGACAATATTTGTCAAATACAAACAAAATTAGTACTATTCATATTTTGCAAAATATTTTGCAACTAAACAAGGCCCAGGCACAGACAGGGCCGAATCGCGGATCTCACCTCACCGACTCACCGTGCCCGGCGTCGGTCACTTTTACAGTAGAGCGCGTTGAGGCACCGGCACATGTCTGTGCCCTGTCGCAGTGGTAGAAGCTAGAGCTTTTTAGCTGTGTATTATTATAAAAGTTTTAAATAATTTATGTATTATTAAAATTTTAGAAAGCTTCTCAGTATTTTTATATAAAATTTTCTTTCCTCAGCGGAAAAGACGATTTTGTTCTCGGTTATAAAATACATCAAAATTTTCATTCTTTCCTTAGGTCCATTATATCAAAAAAATCACTCTTTTCTCCCTACCATTATGATTCAAATTTTTTGTCATAATGGTACAGATAAAAAGGTGAATTTTTTTAATCATAGAAATATAATGGCACCTAAGGAAGAATGAAAATTTTGATACATTTTATAATTGAGGGCGAAATCATCTTTTTCGTTGGCTTGATACCTGTTGTTACAAGCAAAATTGATCAAAGTGGTACTTGGAGAAAGAAAATTTCATACAAGGATACTAAGAAGCTTTTTTAAATTTCGATGATACACAAGTTATTTTGAACTCTTATAATAGCATATATACCAGTAAAAAAGTTCTAGAAGCTAAGCTAGGGACATGACATAGGGGGTGGCTGGGTGGAGGAGCTCATTAAAAATTTTCTACCCCACTGGGGGTTTTATGGGTTTCACATGGCGCTGCTGCTTGCTTTGCTTTGGCGTCGCGCGCAGCGCAGCGGCCCGCGAGCGCTCTTCCTGGCCCGCTGCGAAGCGAGTCACTCACTGTGCAGCTGTAGTGTAGCCCCCCGGCAGTAAATGAAAACTGCGGGTTGGTTAATCGATCGATCCATCCGATCCGATCGGCAGACCAGACGCGACGGGAGTATGCTGGGGGGTGCCAGCCTCGTGCATTTCGGCTAATTCCTAGCTGGAAAACGTACGTAACCTCTCGGCTCTCTTGCTGGAACAGTACAGTGCACTAGTGCAGCACTAACGGAGGACACGCCGGAAGCTTTTCTACTTTTCAGCTGGGAGTTAGGGTACAAACAAATAAAAAGCTCCGTTTTTACTGTATACCTACCTGTCAAACCTCTCCCGGTACTACGAATAGTAGTTAGGGCTGTTTTTGGTGAGAGCGAGAAAACAGCTTTGGCGTTTTTTGAGTCGTGTACTGTGCAAATCCCGGCCAGCAGTGCGTGATTCGACTTGCGAGATATCGCTTCGTTCGTTCGATCGTTCGTGCTGAGCAAAGCGGGGCCAAGAGTTTCGTTTGATCGATCATGCATGGCTGATATCAATAGAAGACTCGGTACTACTGCACGGGGAGGAGTATCAACTTACTGCATTATTGGCACTGGTAGGTACTGCTATTACGGAGGTGCAGGACGAATTAAGTTGTGATCACCATTCACCATATTCGCTTGTGTCGAATCTGTTAGTTATTCAACATTATTTTTCTCTTACAATAAATTAATGAACAATACTTCTAACTACGATTAATTTTTCAGCGAACAATACTTCTAACTACGATTTTTCAACCAAACGAACAGGCTCTCAGTTTAAAATTTGGTACTGGGCATCCTTCCTCAGCATGTGATTAAATGCCCATTAACTACCGTTTTAATGACGGCTTGCATTGTGCTGTCCGTCCTTTTGATTTCAAATCGTCGTCCTCCTATCTTCTTCTTTCGGTAACGTATAATAACTATGTAACGCACCACTTCCTTAGTATATAGGAGTATGGCAACTGCACCATTTCTTGTACGCACCGAGCTAGGTAATGTGACGGTGTCTCTCCATCACGCTTTCACGTTGGTAGTTTGATACCCAACCAAAAGGGAGGACAAGTTCCCTGCGTTTGAATTCGGATAATCCTGGACACACCCATCCGCATACAGAAAAAAGGGATTCCCTTTTGTGGCGCCGGCTTTCATGTCCGAGCGACTCTTCTCTGCCGCCGCCAGTGGAGCCTTGCCGCCTTCTATCCTACTGTACGTGGCAGTGCACTGGCGCACTGCACCCCCGCACATGATCCGAGGCAAACCTACCCGGCTTACCGGCTACCCCCATCATCAGCCATGTCACGCACGGCCGCCTACGCCACGCGCCAAAGCACCGCATTTAACTGCCACCCAACTAACCCACCGTGCATCCGATCCGCGAGACAGCGACGCCGACGCTGCCTAGCACGTCCCGGCGCTAGCTCCCCGTCCGTCCGTCCGTCCCTCCCTCCCTGTGGTCCTCGCGGAGGCGGAGCGAGCGCAAAGCCCAGCACGCAATTGCTCAGCCTGTCCGTCCCCTGCCCGCTGCTAACCCAACTGTGAACTGTGGCCTCCGTCCCCGTCCGTCTTTAACTCGCGCTCGCGCCCGGCCTCTCTCCGATCTCCGTCCGTCTATAAGAGGGACACCGCCACGGCACTGCCACTTGGCCGCTCGATCGCGTCCATTCCATTCCATCAATCAATCAATTCGACCTCACTCTCGTCTCGTCAGTGTGACTGTGTGAGCGAGTGTCCGAACGAAACGAAGCCCCGGCCCTTCCACTCCACGCGCGATGGACGCTCCTCTGCTCGTGACCTTCCTCGTCGTCGTCCCCGTGGCGGTGGTGGTGGCGCTCCTCGTGGCGTCGGCGTCCGCGGCGGCGCCGCGCGCCTTCTTCGTGTTCGGGGACTCCCTGGTCGACAACGGCAACAACAACTACCTGATGACCACGGCGCGCGCCGACGCGCCGCCGTACGGGATCGACTTCCCCACGCACATGCCCACGGGGAGGTTCTCCAACGGGCTCAACATCCCGGACATCATCAGCGAGCACCTCGGCTCCCAGCCCGCGCTGCCGTACCTCAGCCCGGACCTCCGCGGCGACCAGCTGCTCGTCGGCGCCAACTTCGCCTCCGCCGGCGTCGGCATCCTCAACGACACCGGCATACAATTCGTAAGAACACGAACTCGATCGAGTGCCGGTCCCTTGCCTGCCAATTGTCAGTCGTCGTTTTGCTGCATTCTAACAACAGCGGATGTCTTTTTTGGTGCATCGCGCGCCCAGGTGAACATCATCAGGATCGGGCAGCAGCTGCAGAACTTCCAGGACTACCAGCAGAGGCTGGCCGAGTTCGTCGGCGAGGACGCGGCGAGGCAGGTCGTCAACAACGCGCTCGTGCTCATCACGCTCGGCGGCAACGACTTCGTCAACAACTACTACCTGGTGCCATTCTCCGTCCGGTCTCGCCAGTTTGCCATCCAAGACTACGTCCCCTACCTCATCTCCGAGTACAGGAAAATCCTCACGGTAATATTCCATCAACTCTCTTTAAATTCCAGCGCTACCTATGCTTGCATCAAACATAAATTAGTCTCAAAGCTAAACTATGCAAAGGTATATAATAACTCCCAGAAAAAAATAGAGATAATTTAGCAGAACTGGAAGAAATAAACATATTACCCAAGTTTTCCAGTACAGTACGTACAAAATTGAGTGAAAGGATAATAATGCCGCAACCGTAGGAAGGGAAGGAATAAAAAAAATGGCTGCGTACTGACTCAAATAGAAGCAAGAAAATATGGGTCCGTAGCTAGCTGACTGTTGGCGTTGTATTCCGTGAAGCCGGGAACGGGACACAAAACAGTAGCAGGTGAATGCTTCGCGTGTTCTAAGTAACTGGCATGGCCGGCCTCTCTAGTAGTTCACTGTGTTGCTCCATACCAAAGTGTAGTACAAGACAGGTTCTGCACAGAGTTTCAGTAGTTTCAGCCTTTCAGGCATGAGCCGATGAGAAGTGCCAAAACCCTTGATGACCAGTTTGAGTGGCAGTCTGATATGTTCCCTAGGAAGCAAGACTCCAAACCCGCAATTGCAGCCCCCAGTGTCGGTATGGTATTTAAGGTCGGATTGGGAACGAAAATTTTTTAGGTGTCACATCGGATGTGTTGGAAGGATGTCGGAAGGGGTTTTTACAAACTAATAAAAAAACAAATTACATAGCTCGTCAGGAAACTACAAGACAAATTTATTAAGCATAATTAATCTGTCATTAGCATATGTAGGTTACTGTAGCACTTAAGGCTAATCATGGAATAACTAGGCTTAAAAGATTCGTCTCGTGATTCTCAACTAAACTGTGTAATTAGTTTATTTTTTATCTATATTTAATGTTCCATGCATGTGTCTAAAGATTCGATGGGATGGATGAAAAATTTTTGGGTGGTGAACTAAACAGGGCCGTGCTGTTCAGCAGAACAAACAACTACTGTACCTATATGTTTGTTTATACGAAGCTTCATATAAGGCCTTGTTTAGTTTGGGAAAAGTTTTGGATTTTGCCACTGTAGCACTTTCGTTTGTTTGTGGAAAATATTATCCAATCATAGACTAACTAGGATCAAAAGATTCGTCTCGTGATTTACAGGTAAACTGTGTAATTAGTTTTTGTTTTCGTCTATATTTAATACTTCATGCATGTGCCGCAAGATTCGATGTGATGGGAAATCTTGAAAAATTTTGGGAACTAAACAAGGCCTAAGTACTAGCTAAAATGGCACTGCACTCTTCTTGTAGTGCAAGCTTAAGGCGTGCTCTCTCCGTAGAAGGATGCAAAACAAACGTTGTCCTGCATTAGGCTTTGTTTGGCTGCACATGAATCCACTCCAATCCACATGGTCCTTTAAGGCCTTGTTTAGTTCCCAAAAATTTTACAAAATTTTTCAGATTCCCCGTCACATCGAATCTTTAGACGTATGCATGGAGTATTAAATATAGATAAAAATAAAAACTAATTAGACAGTTTGGTCGGAATTGACGAGACGAATCTTTTGAGCCTAGTTAGTCCATAATTGGACAATATTTGTCAAATACAAACGAAAATGCTACTATTCATATTTTGCAAAAATTTTTTGAAGTAAACAAGGCCTAACTAGCAACACAAAAATGTCCCACAGTGCTGCACTGTGAAACTGAGGCCTTGTTTAGTTCACCCTGAAAACAAAAAAAAATCAAGATTCTCCGTCATATCGAATCTTGTGGCACATGCATGAAACATTAAATATAGATGAAAACAAAAACTAATTACACAATTTAGCTGTAAATCACAAGACGAATCTTTTGATCCTAGTTAGTCCATGATTGAATAATATTTGTCACAAACAAACGAAAGTGCTACAGTTCCGAAAAGTTTTCACTTTTCAGAACTAAACAAGGCCCGAAAGGAAAAAGGAGCAGATCGTCGTACCAGTCTAGCAGAGTTCACTGCCGCAGATCCATACGACCCATATCCATCCATTCATGGGTTCAATGACAAGGAGTAGTAGTGGCAGGCATCTCGCGCTACAAAAGAATTCCCCGTTGTTTTCGAGGGAGCAGTGAAATTTTGACGACGGTGTCAGTATATTTTTTTAGATTACGAAATAAACATCTCTGCCTTCACGCTCACAAGTGAACGCTTATGGCACAACCTTACAAAAGGATACTTAGACCAGAGTTCCGCTACACAGAGGCAAAAGGAAGCCCTATTACAGCCCACCAATGCAAGTGTCAACCAATGCATACAAAACAACAATGAGCCCACTGCTCTACAGGTTCAGACCACAAACAACGGTGTCAGTATATATGTTGCCATGTTCTGCGCCTCTGGTGGAATGCGTGTGCTCTCACCTGCTCACACTCTCTCTGCACACTGGTGGTCACTGGTCAGTAGTAGCCACGCCATGTACCGAGCCCGCACTGCATGAAGCCTGAAGAACAACACTGACCTGATCCCCGCAGTAAAAATTCAGCTGGCTATTATTAGACTGTCAATAATTCATATGTGAAACAACGCACGCACAGGCTGTGTCATCAGGCATGCGTCAAAGGGCCGCGTATTATTAGACTGTTATAGCGTGACAGTTTTACTGGTGTACGGTGTACCCGTAGAGGCTAGGTGGTTGGGTGCTATTTAACTTCTCGCCAGTCGACAGCCAATTCGCCACATGCAACAACAGTCGTCCCTCCCTCGTCGTGCACCCGCGCGCACGCAGCATACGTTTTCGTCAATGGGCTCGTGCTTATTACTTTATTAGGGACCAGTGCTTTGCGAGTACGTATGTAGTTGTGACGACGTGACGTGTCCTGACAACACGGAACTGTGGGCGCGCGCATTGCTGCAGCGGCTGTACGAGCTCGGGGCCCGGCGCGTGGTGGTGACGGGCACGGGGATGATCGGGTGCGTGCCGGCGGAGCTTGCCATGCACAGCATCGACGGCGAGTGCGCGCGCGACCTCACGGAGGCGGCCGACCTCTTCAACCCGCAGCTGGTGCAGATGCTCTCCCAGCTCAACGCCGACATCGGCGGCGACGTCTTCATCGCCGCCAACACCAACCGGGTCAGCTTCGACTTCATGTTCAACCCGCAGGACTACGGTACTGTAGCTGTGTTTTCTTCTATGTTGTTTATAAATCAGATCAGATCAGATTAGAGAGCGTAGCAGGCAGGCATGGCCGCGATCTGATGATGATGCTGCTGCTGCTGCTGTGGTTGCAGGGTTCGTGACGTCCAAGGTGGCGTGCTGCGGTCAGGGCCCGTACAACGGGATCGGGCTGTGCACGCCGGCGTCCAACGTGTGCCCCAACCGGGACGTGTACGCGTACTGGGACGCGTTCCACCCCACGGAGCGCGCCAACCGGATCATCGTCGGCCAGTTCATGCACGGCTCCACCGACCACATCACCCCCATGAACATCAGCACCATCCTCGCCATGGACAACACACAGCAGGGACTAGGCCTACCTGCTGCTGCTGCTGCTGCCTCGCTCCATCCCATCTCTCCCTGGCTAGCTGACGTCCATCCGTGACCGTGATCCCTTCCGGGCACTGGCAGCTACTAGCTACTACGACAAACATAGCTACTTTGTACTAGTATAAGTTGGTCATTGGTTGGCTCACACCAAGAGATTTTCTGTATGTTCATGAGGCTGGTGGATAAGAGGCATTGGTGTTCTTTTTGTGGTTTAGATGACGTGAATTACTGGTGAATTAAGCCTTAGAGTGGGTTCTGTATAATTGTCTTAAGTTTCTTTATTTGTTCAAGCAGATTGTTTGGCAGGGCTAGTTAGGAACTTCTGAGATTAGTAGTCCGTCCGATTAATTCAAGAAATTTATTGCACTTTGTAGTGAGATCCTGAACTTTGGTACGAGGTACCGAGAATTCATTGTCAATGTATATTTTGGTGGCTGGTTTGTTGGCCAGAATTATACATGTGTACCATACCATGGCAGCGAAGTAGGTAGCAGCTATGAAGATGATCATCGCTGAGCACCGAGTAGAACAGATCTCGCTCGTCGTAATGGGGACCAAGCAGAGAACCGGAGGGCAGAGGACTGCAGCAATGTATTGAGGGCAGAAAGATTCAGTTCAGAGTAAATGCTGTAAGCATTGCGGTGAAAAGCTGAAAAGGATTCAGTTCTGAGCAAATGAGCAATGCAGTGAAAAGCTGGAATGCCTGCATGCTCTAAGGCATTGCATAATTAAGAACCTTGGATGCTCCAGTGCTGCAGAACAGCATGCCAGTATAATCTGCACAGGCATGCGTCCGCGTTTCGGTCCATCTGATTGTGGTCAAAACGTTGATGCACTACAGAAGCACAGGCTCAAACAGCAGACAGTGATATTCAGCCATTCAGGCCCCTCTGGAATCAACATTTGTCCACAACTTCATCTGGGATCGGCAAAACATGATAGGTGGATACATAGAAGAGCCTACAGGTGGATACATAGAAGAGCATACAATCAGCTAAAATGAAGCAGAGGAATCATAAGACTCGAGTTTCCTTTATATATTCTACTCATCGAGTTGCTACTAGATTTCCCATAAGCCCTCCACCAAGCTCATAGTGCTTCGCTGCACAGAACCCAGCTTCTTTAGCTAATTTCTCCAACTCTTCTCCTAAAAAGAAAAGAGAGAAAAACATAAGCTAGATGTAATTTTGTGCTAGGGTATAGGGTCACTAACTGGTACTACAAACCACTTCCATTGCCCAGACCAGCAAAGTGCAAATTTTGTGACAAAATAAATGTCGTGGTCCAGTGTGAAAAGGGAGAAAAAAATGGTGTCATGTTGTATTTGTACCTCATCGGTCCAAGAGTGAGAATAGTGAGATGAGTATCTCTGTGTGTAGCTCTACCACCAGAATGGCAGACAATACCATGCTCTTTCACGGATGTGTTCTTTGAGAAGGAAATAAACGATACCTGTTAGATACTGTGCTATGGAGCTTTTCAAGTACTTGTATTCTTCAGTCAGTCCATAGCCACTAGCTAAAGGAACCACAACGTTGTCTATCGCCCAACTCTGTCCAAGAGAAAACGGAAACACCAATCTGGTCAGTGAGACATATGGTCTGACTTTGCTACAATGACATTAATAATGAAGAATTGATATTTGCCAGGGAAATTGAACACAAGTCAAATTCATGTGTACGCCAACTTCAAATACTACTCTCAAGATTGGCTGACATTTTACCTGTAATGATGCCGTGAAAAGTGATGAACTCTTGTTAAAATCAAGGATAGAGGCTCTTGATCCTGTGGTCCAGTAAAACCTAGCTCAGAAAAATTATCCAGATTGCTAACAAAGCAAAACTTAAACAAAATTTTAACCTGTACCGAACCTGGTTTCAGGACCCTATATATTTCTCGCATTGCTTTCGATTTATTAACCACATTGCGCAATCCGTAGCCAACTGTTACAGCATCGAAGTAGCAGTCTGTGAATGGTAAATCAAGTGCATCACCCTCGATCCATCTGCAAGTGCCAGTGTCAGATGCAGGTAAACCACATAACGCCATAGCGCATTTGCTAGTAAAGCACACAAACTATTCAACTGAAATCACAGGATGTTCTTGCTCTGCAAACCCTCACATTGAGGATGCTCACTTGATGTTCTTGTAACACAGCTTCCAGCGTTGCTCCTGACGGTCAGCAGCAGTCTGTAGTTGCTGCCTCGAAAAATCAACAGCCATCACCTGTTTCAGTTGGGTGAAAATGATGATAAGATTTCCAGTGGGGAAAAACAAAATCGCCTAGCTAATCTGAAGTCTGAATACTATAAGCGAATCCAACACCAACCTCTCCATCTAAGCCGACCTTCTGAGACAGCAGGAATGCCAAATCCCCGCTCCCGCAGCAGAGATCAAGAACTCGATCCCCCATCTTCACTCTAACTCCATAGGAGCAAAGTTTTGCATCAACCGATTGTAGAACATGCCATTTTGATTCACACTGCTTATCTACTACAGTTAGCACTAGCATTATACCTCGACCAAGAGACGCATATGCGCTTCCACGTTCGGTGCTGTCCCAGGCTGAGCACGTCGTTCAGCTGCAAGGAACCCAGGAACGTGTTGTCGTCAGCAACACATCATGGCATTGCTATCTGCAGTACTAATTTCGTAGAAGCAACGAGGGGATGAGAGGAGGGCGGAGGTACGAACAAGGTCGTAGACGGGGGCGATGCGGCTGAAGAGGGCCTGCCGCTCGCCGGCCGAGGAGGCCGAGCAGCGAAAGGCGTCGGGGCCGCGGCCGCGCCGGCGGCCGGCGGGGCTGAACACGACGCCGGCGGCTACGGAAATCCCCGCGGTCAAGGCCACCATCGTGTCCGTTCGCTTGCCCCCGAATCGTGATTAGGATATGTTGCTGTCTCTACGGCCAGACGTGGAGAACGGTTTGACTATTTTGCCCCCGCCGCGTGAGTTGCCAAACGATTTCTGACACTCCTGTTGCCGCCGCCGCCCGCCGCCGACGGCGATAGATTTGGGGATGGATTTGGGCTCGTGCTACCTCGGCGGGAACGCCGACGCGGTGGAGTTCTGCCCACACCGCCCGTTCCGCCACGTGCTGGCCGCCGCCACCTACACGCTGCAGGAGCAGGAGCGCGACCGGGCGGGCACCATATCCATCTTCTCCGTTGACGCCGCCTCGGAGGACGCGTCCCGGAGGCTCCAGCTGCTGCATACTGTGGAGACCGCCGGCATCTTTGATATGAAGTGGAGCCCCAAGTCGCCGCTGCTCGCGCAGGCCGATGCCCACGGCCGCCTCGCGCTCCGGCGCCTTGAGCAGGAGGACGGCTCGGACACAGGTTACTTTTTGTCTTTGCATTAATTTTTTTTTACTCGTTAAAGTTGGACAGATGCCGGTATGCACTTGCTAAGCTATGATTGATGCTTCCAGAAACATTTGCACCATTTTGCAATTCAGGAGTTATGCATCCCTTCATTTTAAGATATTGGCATTTGAATTACAGTTTGACTTGAGTAGTCATACCGAAGATTAATCTAGATGCGGAATGAGTTGTTTAATGTTTCAACTGTGTGCTGTTAGTAGTTCTGTAGTTGTCATTGCCTCATATTAGAAAAGAAAGGTAACTTCCAGTTGATTGGTGATAAAGCAATCTTGTGCTCTTGCACAAGTATCTTTATAAATAGTTTTTTTCCTAGATCAGAACTTGTCTTCATGTGTGCTCGAGTCCTCCATCCCAAACTGTAAGTCATTCCAAGAATCTTGGAGAGTCAAAGTATTTTTACGTTTGACCAAAATTATAGAGAGAAATACTAAGAATTGTAACGTAAAGTGAGTATACTATAAAAATATAATTAAGAAAGAATCTAATGATATTTAGTTGGTATCATAATAATAATTATTTTATCATATAAATTCGGTCAAACTTAGAAAAGTTTGACTCTCTAAGATTCTTGGAATGACTTACAATTTGGGATGGAGGAAGTATTATATTGGTCTCTGACATGAAGTGGGTTCGTTTAGTTCCGAAAACTTTTTACTGTAGCATTTTCGTTTTTATTTGACAAACATTGTCCAATCATGAAGTAACTAGGCTTAAAAGATTCATCTCGCCATTTATAGGTAAAGTGTGCAATTAGTTTTTATTTTCGTCTATATTTAGTGCTCCATGCATGTGCCGCAAGATTCGATGTGACGGGGAATCTTGAAAAGTTTTTGGTTTTTGGGGTGAACTAAACAAGGCTATGCAACAGAGTTTAAAGACTTTATATTTGTCACATCTGTAGTCCAACATGTATTATTGCATATCTTCTGGGCTAAACTCAAGTGCTTTCTGTCACTAAATTACACAGATATTGTCTTCAACGATGTCTCTGCTGAAGATATTTCTTCTTCAATGTGCTTGTATGTGGACTGGAACCAAACTGCTGAGTCTCTGTCTGTTGGATTATCAGATGGCTCACTGTCTGTGGTTTCAGTCAGAGAGGACCGGCTGGAGATATCAGAACAGTGGACTGCACATCAGTTCGAAGTCTGGACATGTTATTTTGATCGTACAAGGCCACACTTGCTGTACAGTGGATCAGATGACTGTTGTTTCAGTTGCTGGGACTTGAGAGAAAGCCCGCCAAACATTGTTTTTCAAAACAAAAAGTCTCATAAGATGGGCGTCTGTTGTATTGCACAGAATGCATTGGAGGGGAACATGCTACTTACTGGGAGTTATGATGAATTTCTCAGAGTTTGGGACATGAGATTTATGGCAAAACCTGTCAATGAAAAGTTGATAAATCTAGGAGGTGGTGTGTGGAGGATGAAGTATCATCCTAATATTGCAGATGTTGTATTGGCTGCGTGCATGCACAATGGGTTTGCCATTGTTAAAGTAGGTTCTGGAGATGCTAGGATAATGGAAACATATTGCAAGCATGAGTCCTTAGCATATGGTGCAGATTGGCAGAAAAGTGAACAGGTGGAGCAGAATGGAAATTCTTCAGTTGTTGCTACTTGTTCGTTTTATGATCGCCTTCTCCGTGTGTGGCAACCAGAGAATCTAGCTGAGCTTTAAAGCATAAAGCTTCATTGTACTCAATTCAAGCATGACTACGCCATGAAGTTATTACCTCAATGAACCAGTATAATTTCATTCAGGTAGCTCTTTCAACTTATGCTTACTTACTGAAGTCATGCATGAGCTTATAGGGGACTTTATGCTTGTTTTCAATTAGGCTCATTGATATTAGTATTTGTTACCAGCTTCCTCACTGCAAAACCTTGAATTTTTCTTTTGATGCTATATAATCGATTAGAAAATTGTTTTTTTTTGTGGTCTAGATATCAGAAAAACATACTTGACCGGATTCTTTTCCAACTGGCTCAAAGATGTCTGTGTTCTTTATCCTGTTTATGACGTACAAAAGAAATGCTCATTGGATTACCACAACTGTATTCATGGAGAATGGACACAGTTTGATGTTTGGCAACTGATGTGACATCACAAATGCTCTCTCTGTAGGCTACCAGTTTTTCAAGCTTGTGATGTGGATTGCACTTGGTAGCTTCATAGATTTTTTTTTTGTGCCAAATTATCTGTGGACATGGTTATTTCCTCTCAATTGGCAACTCTCTTTTTTTTCGGGTTCAGAAACTAGCATCTGAAATGAAGGAAAACTAGCAATGGCCGTGGTTTTTGAAAAAAATGAATTAGTGTCAACATTTTGTATTTCTGTACCAGCAAAAACAAACCAGTTCATGCACAAACATGAAAATTGGCCTGTCTAAACTTCCAAACACATTGACTAAAAAGAACTAAAATAGTTTAGTCCCACTAGTCACCCAAGAGTAGCTAAAATAATTTTAGTTGACTAAAATTTAGCAAGGGGAAGCAAATGAGGCCTCAGTGTATTGATAGGGAGTTTTTTCTTGAAAAAACTTATACTTGGTGTGTAAGTTTTGCCGGTAAATTATGCTGGACTAAAATCATATAGAGAATCAGGGGAACATCTCACACTTATTATGGCAGTCGGTTATTATCACGACCGCGGCTAGAGAAAGCAGACAAACGAGCCTGCATATTTTTCGGTGGACAGGGTTCCGCTCTCGATGACGCTGGCTGCTGACATGTCTTGAGGGGGCCTGGGGACAAACGACGACTGCGTACGGCGGCGTACTGGGTTTCTCGTAGTTTTTCTTCTTCTCCAAAATTGATGTGTCGGGGTCTCGGGGACTCATCAGCTTGTGCTGGTATACAAGAGGGATCGCGTTGCACGTCCCGCTCTTGTGCCCTTCACTTCACGGGCTAGACCTAGAAGGCTAGAAATCGATCTGTGCGTGGCCGTACAGGATCGTGTACCCTAAGGCCTTGTTTAGTTTTCTCCAAAACTCAAAAACTTTTCAAAATTCTCCGTCACATCGAATTTCGTGGCACATGCATGGGGCACTAAATATAGACGAAAACAAAAACTAATTACATAGTTTGTCTGTAAATCACGAGACGAATTTTTTAAATCTAGTTAGTTCATAGTTGGACAATAATTATCAAATACAAACGAAAGTACTACAATATCCAAAAAAAAAAAAATTCACCCACCCAACTAAACAAGGCCTAAACGTGTTCGACGCAGCAATGCTAGCTGCCGCCTAACTAAGATGGGTTGGGTCAGTGCATCTAATTGTTACTCCCTCAATTTTAAATTATAAGTCGCTTTGACTTTTTTTTGTTCATTTATATGTATATCAAAATGGATGAATAAAAAAACAAAGCAACTTATAATTTGGAATAGAGAGAGAGTATAACAGATTTGCATTGGTTTGAATAAAGTCTTTTTGAATATGTGAATTCAGTTGGATTGATTTGTAAAGAATAGGAAAGCTAACAATTGCTCTTCTCTCTTGTTGTCCCTCTCTTCTCTATCGTCGACGGGCTTAGAAAGGGGGTTCGGAGCAGACAGACCTAGTGGTAGAGATGAGAGAAGGCAGTTGTGATATGGCCAGAGTAGGCGGCGGAGAAGGCGGCCGAGCGAGAGCCACCATAGACACACCGACAACAGAGGGCGGTGAAGGAGGTTGTTGCCGTGGGCATGGACGGTGGGCGGTGAATTGGGCTTGTGGAGGAAGAAGATGTTGAGCTTATTAGCCGAATCTACCAACCATTCAACAATGTTTTTTTCTCACAAAAAATCAATGAACAATGCTTTCTACCATGGCTTATCAGCCAAACGAACAAGCATATGTTTTGAGGCTAAAATTTGGTATACAGTATCTCTACGGCGAAGATTATAAAAATCTCACTAAAATGAGCATAACCCATCCGCTCATACCGTTTGAACTTGGCAACTCGCTAGTTTAGCTGCACCTAATTTATGTAGAATAAGAAAACAGATATCATGCAGCAACTAAATGCTGAAAAACACTTTCGACACTTTCGATTGTACAAACTACTGCTCAACTCCAGTAGCAATTTATGCAGCAAGCAACTAATCAGTTCTCGCAATACAAAGTGACCTCACGAAACAATTGTTGAAACCACGGGAGGGGCATAAATACTCATCTAGTACAAACTAGAACAAAATCCATCCCAACTTCACAAGCAAGCCTTCAAAACATACCCTAATGCTTAGTGATCAATGCTAAAAACATCTTTCTGGGATTTGGTATCATCAGCAACGGAGCCATGCAGTTGGACCATGGCTGAGGAGATACAATTTCATCCATGATCTTGGTTTCTAAATTAAACATGCCTATAACAAGGCGTCGGCGCAACTTGCATTTTATAGACACAGACATGGAGTCATCTGTGACATAGACATGATTTGGTTTCACCTGTGGATAATCCTCAGCACTTAAACAAAGTGATTCGCTATGCCCGAGAAATAAGACATGATCATCTAAGCTATTTATCCGCACTAGTTTTCTGGATGCAAGGCAAACTTTAAATATTGCAATCCTCCAACTAATGTTTTCAAATATTGCATGGCTGTGCCCATGCCCATGCACAGTGGATGCTTCTTTTATCCAAAAAACTTCTGGCCTCCGAACTAGAAGCAAATCGCCCAATGGATCCTGAACAATGTAAACTCTCTCGACTCCATATGAATCCTTCCTATCCATAATTATCTTTGTTGTGACCACAGTTCCACTGAGATCAAAGGTAATAATTTGACCAAGTAATGTCACTGCATACAATAGACCATCCTTATAGATGCAGTCCTCAAAGTTTGAGTGTGGTGGAAGCCATGTCCATTTCTCATCCCCTGATCTAGCGAATGAAAGCTGCCCAAGTGGACTGTGGATCAGCACCACGATATAGCTTCCTGCAGATGTAGTAAAAAATAGAAGTGCCTTATGAAAGAGATGATCCCGCAATGTGCTTAGAGAATATGTTGAAGGTGGCCCAACAACTGAGTCTGCTGTGTGCCGTGAGTACTGATACTTACAAATTGCACCATTATCATCAAAAATGGGCGTCACCTGCTCGATGGTGATGACTGATGGGAGGGAGACCTGTTCACTGGTGATTGGATTGACAAGGTGCATCTCAGAACGCTCATCAGCAGTGATCAACCACCCATTTGAGGATCCAATCAGATACCTTCTGTGGATGGGTGGCTCTGGGAGAGTTAATTTGTAGGCCCTCTTTTCCTCAAGGCTGTAGATGAAAGCAACATTGTCACCAGCTGACTCAGAGGTGTAGATGAGGCAAGGTGTTTGGGGCCATTTGTACCGCCGAAAGCTGCATGTGCTGGTATATGCTGAGTTCCAGGAGCAGCAGACAGAGCCTGCCCGCACTAAGTCAGGTGTCTCCAGAAGGTCAAATATCTCCATCAGGATTTCCTGAGGCAGCTCTGCAAATTTGCCAGCCACAACTTCCAACAGTGGCGGTTTAAGATATCCATTGTTTCGGAAAGAGCATAAATTTTTCGGGCGTATAGCTAGGTTCCATAGGATCGTTATACAGCTTATGCAACTGGCATCAGTTGGTGAGAAATCATAACCCTTGAAAGATGAGTTGCTTCTGAAGGAATACTTGCAACGCTGCAAATTTGAGAACATACCATGGGTTGGCTCATGGCTTAAGAAGACTCCACAAGTAAATTCTACTATATGTTCATATGTCATAAATCCAGCCATTTTATTTAGTTTTCTAAGGGCCTCTGAAGGTTTCTGTGAGACCTTTATTAAGAGTCCCCCGGCAAAACTACATGATGAAAGAATGTCAGATATCAATCATTTATAGTGATATGTCAGAGAATGATAAAGAGACTAATTGAAAATAGAATATGTACCAAAGTTCTTCCTTTTGGGGCTTGTAGAGTTTGACATAAAGAAGGAAAACTCCTCTGCTCTTCTCAGGAGGGAGAGGCCAAAAATCCTAAAAACGTAATCTAACATGATTGAACATCTTGCATATGGAAATTATAACAGATGCTAAATTAACATACAGAAAAGGAAACAAATATGGCACCAATAAATCATTACCAGTCCAAGTTTCACGACCATAAAGAGCATGGGTGCATTTTGAGCATTATTTGATACCTCCCAAAGCTGGCCAACCAAGCAGTAAAACAAAAGCAAGACATGATACACAATTGACAATAAAATAGATTGTTTTTAATAAATCATCCTTGAGACATCTAAAATTTTAAGCACAATGTAATAAATTATCCTTGAGACAACCTAAAATTTTAATAAACCAGTGAGCTGTCTTCTGAAAAGCAAGGAAATTCA